>NC_059437.1:2959945-2983404 GCF_021028975.2 Sphaerodactylus townsendi | reverse complement strand
GCAAGATAAATGCTTTTTTCACAGAGCGCCGTGTTTCCCGGGGCAGATAATAATGGTTTCAACAAAAGCTGGGCTCTAATAAAAGTTTTAAATGCTGCCAGAAAATGATCCTGACGGCGATAAAGATGTGAAAAAGGATCTGACAACTTGCGAAGAGAAACAAACTGTGGCCATATTATCTATAAAGACGGTCCTTTCCCCATTTTATATATGATGGGGATGGAGCCAAAGTCTGGCTACTGTCCTGCTTTCTTTGTCTCCAGCTGGCATGAAACGTAGGGAAGTTAAATAACTGGTTTGGCCTTCATCTGCTAATATACATTTTATTGTTTTAGGATTTGTAATTTGTATTTGTTTTTACATTGTAAGTCACTGAGTTCTTTTTAAGGACATAAATGTGTTAAATGAAAAGCCAGTTGTCTGGAACACAGAATTAGGGTTCATGCTCGCAGAGGCGTATTGGGGAGAAAGGGCGCCCGGGGACAACACCTGCTCTGGGTGCCTCCCTGCCCCCCATCCTGTGTCCCCCCTGCCCTGGCAGCTTCTGCCATCCTTCCCACCTCTATTGGAGGTCGACCTCTGATGGGGGTGGGCGCTGGCAGCCTGCTGCGAGCCTGCCAAAGTGCCCCTTGACTCGAGGGACGCCCTGTGGGCCTGCGGCAGGCTGCCACCCCCCTGCCCCCCATTGGAGGCCAGCCTCCAATATAGGCGGGGAGGCCAGCAGAAGGCAGTGCTGGGCCGGGAGCCTTCCATAAGGGGCGCCTGGTGGGCCTGTGGCTTTGGTGCGTGGGAGGCTATTTTGTGCCTCCCCCACATGACCTGCTGGGAGGTGCCCGGGGAAAAGGGATACCACCTGTCCCTCTGGCAGGTACACCCCTGCATGCTCATAATTGCTTCCAGTGTGGTAGCCGCTGGGTGCACTGAGTGCTCCGGCCAAGGCCATGTGCAGGACCCAGCCCCCAGAAAGCCATGTGCATGACTCTGCATGGTGTCTGGTTATATCAGGAGGCCTGTATTTTGGGATTTTGCTTATGCTGCTGTTTCATTGCACTGGGGGTGGATGGTAGGGGTTAACTGCCTTTCTAACTGTATTTTCACTGTTGCTGTAGAATGTGGAGTATCTCCAGGTGGTGCTCAAGGTCATTGCTTGCCCATCTCTTGTTATCTCCTTACTCTTACTTTTAGATGCACTTTCCCAGGCTGGGGGGGAGGGGTGGCTGCCAATTTCTTAACTATTGGTGTTTGCGTGGGCTTTTCTCAGTCTTGGCTTTGGCCAGGGAAGATCCCGAACCAATAAAGCTGCTGTCTTTCAACAAGAGCTTGTGTGTGTTTTTGGGATTCTGACAGGTTACCTGCTCCGGCAAGAGTGCCAGCTTACATCATTGTGTAGACAGGTGGAGCCGTGGAGTTCTGCAGAGGCCACATCCTTTGCATGACCCGTTGAATATGGCACTGGCGGATGGAGGTCTGTGTGGTGGGCTGCTACCACATCAGAAGTGGTGATGATCACTGTGAGCAGCCACTGGTTTCGTTAGGGGAGTCATGCACGGAATTTATTTTTAAAATCCAGAATTCCCCTTTTTCATTTGCATAGTTGAACTGGATTGCCAAACGAGGGATTCACCAATTCAGCGGGTCATTTTCAGTTTCTGATTGAGGTCACTCAAGGCGGAGACTGTCTCACTGCAAAAATGTGTTACCAGAATTATCTTTACCATATTGGTAGCTTAGTTTTGCTTATTTGCCTGGTAAATAAGACTGGAAAGACTGGAGGAAATGGTAATGACCCTGTCTACAGCCAGGTTTTCTCAACTACATAATTCATTATATAGAAATAGATGATTTCTGAAAGAGATCTTTACAACCTAGGGGTTATGGGTAATGTGTGAAAGGAAGTCGTGCCAAAAACCTGAAACCCAGGATTCTGTTTTCCACAGCATCTGTAGATCAGTTCTGTCTCTGTTCCTCAGCCTTTGCTTATTTTAATGTATATAAATTGTTGTCAACAAAAATGTCCCAATGCTGCTAGAACACGGCCATACAGCCTGGAAACCACACAGCACCCCACTGTCCCAACATTACTTTTGAGAAGCTTTTACCTAGAATTAACATCTCTCTGAAATAACAACAGTCATCGTTTGCATTTATATCCTGCCTCTCTTCTGTCCGGACCCAACCCACAGTAATGGCAAACCTTTTCGAGAACGAGTGCCCAAATTGCAACCCAAAACCCACTTATTTATCGCAAAGTGCCAACACGGCAATTTAACCGGAATACTGAGCTTTTAGTTTAGAAAAAACGGTTCGCTCCGAGGCGTGCGTTACTTGGGAATTGCAGCTTGGTGAGTAGTGGGGTGCTTTGCTTCAGAGAACAACTGTGCAACTCTTCCAATGGGTGAATCACGACCCTAGGAGGGTTTACTCAGAAGCAAGCCCCATTGCCAGCAATCGAGCTTACTCCCAAGTAAAGGATCACACTTTAGTTCTTCGCATGAAAATCAGTTGGGCTTAACAGCACTTAACAGGGTTAACTACACTGCTTCCCCAAAACTAGGTCTTAGGTTTAATGCTAATAATCAAGGCCAGCAGCCATGGTCAGCCTACCTATATAGGTGTGGGGGTGGGGGGGCACTCTGTTTGCGTGTGCCCACAGAGAGGGCTCCGAGTGCCACCTCTGGCACCCGTGCCATAGGTTCGCCACCACTGCTTTAAACAGATAATTTAAACATGCTAAGGGTAATAATCTTGAAAACACCATCCACAGCTAGGAGGTTCTTGAGTGGATAGAGCTGGGCAGGTGAAGTAGGGGAAGTTTTGAGGGCATCCATTTTATATGCCACCCACTGATTTACAATACATAAATGAAAATGGAAGCTTCTTCAGAATTAAGTCCCTGTGTCACAAAAATGTGAAAGTCTGTTTTACAAATTACTGTAGGAAATGGATCTGTATACCTGCTTGGCCCCGTCTTGACTGGCCAGTCTGGAGAGTACATTTTTTGTATACATACGGCCCACAGCCATTCAGTTGTTTCACAGATGAAAATAGGAATTCTGTCCTTCTGTCCTCTTCCAGGGTTGCTGGCCGAACCTGTCCGCCTCCCTGTCGCGCCTGATGAGGGCTTGTTGCTTCCTGCTGAATCCTGTGTCTGTGTATCTGGGGCTGTCTGTTTTGCAGTGTTGGTAATAAACTGACTGAGCTTCTTTTTTAAAAAGAAAAAAAATGCCCACCAAACAAGAACTGGCAGCCCGGAATGTTTCATCTTATGATCGCTCTGATCACACTTTGTATAAAATAAGTACAGTTCAAGCCGGTTCAGCAAAATGTAATATCTAGGTAGGCCTTGTGCCTGTGTGGAAGGGGAGCAGCGCACTGGCATTCTGTGTCCGCATGTGTGAAATGGTGTGCGTGGGGGTCTTAGAATCAAGATGGATTCCCTCTCCTTTGCTCCTAAATTAGGGCCCCTCCCAGCAAAATCAACGGAAGAGGACTCAGTTGTGATCACTCTGTCTCGTCGGTTTCATTGGCATTTGGATGCGATTAGGTTTTGCTGGATTGTACCCAAGAGAGGGGGCAGAAATCAGTCTGTGAGTGAACACAGGCAAGGGTTTCAAAAGTTATCCCCAATATGTGCCTTAAAGGCAAAATAGGGATAATTGGAAGATGGGAGGGAGGCTTTTAATAGCTAGTTATATAGAAAGAACCAGTGGTGTGGAGGTGAATGGTATTTCACCTGGATCTGGGAGACCCAGGTTCGAATCCTCACGCCGCCCTGTGAACTTTCCAGCTGGATGGGCAGGGCCTCAAACTACCCTGCAGCTAGTTGTTGCTTGCAGGAATTAAAAGGGGAGGATGGATGAACACCCAAGCCACTCTGGATCACCTTTAGGGAGAAAGGTGGAGTCTAAGAGTGATTCTGCACAGCACGTTACCAGCGGAGCTCGACTTGTGTCGAGCTCGGGTCATCCGCACAGCCGCAGATCTCGACACAAGTCCGACTCTCCTTCGACCTGCCAAAGCCGGAGTATCTCGATCCTGCTGCGAGTGAGTACTTTTTCATGAAGTCGTGTCGACCTCTCGTCTCTGTGGACTGTCTGTTGAGCTCGACTCGACTTGACTCGCCCCTCCAGCCAATCACGTTGTTCCTTTCTCTGGACAATCAGGGCCTAGTTTCGCTTGCCCCCAACCAATCAAAACATTTTAAACTAAACCAATCTTAATCTGATACAGCATGCAGAGCATCATTAGAGCCGGAAACCCCCACCCCAGCAAACTTCCTTTGCTTTAAAGTTGCGGTAAAAGGCCGAAGGAATGATTCCTGCATGTGCAGGGTGCTGAGACCAAACTAGGAGCTAGTCACATCCCCATTGTGGCAACTTAAGTGAAAACTCACTCAGAACAAAGGTCTTGACAAATTTCTGGGATGTTCACTTGCAGTGGGTACATTTTAGTCCTTACTCGGCCGCAAAATGTCAGGAGTATCATCAATCTAGAACTGTCCTGATAAGCACCCCAAGTTTAGTGCAGTTTGGTTTCAGAGGGGCCCAAAGTTACTGGACCCTCAAGGGGCAGTCCCATCTCATTAGCTCTTATTGGAAAGAATGGAGGATGGGGCACCCCTTTTGAGGGTCCATAACTTTGGCCCCCCTGACCCAAACTGCACCAAACCTGAGGGGTGTCATCAGGGAAGTCTCACAATTAGGACCTGAGAGTTTTCCAATCCACTTATCATCCCAGTGTGGCCACACACACAGTTTTTCCACCATTGTATGTGGGAGCTGTAGGGATACACACATTGGCCCGTGGACTCTAGAGTCCTAGCTAAAAGGAAAGACGTCAAGTCAGGCAAGAAGGAACAGAGTAGCTGTGACTCAACAGCCTAGCGATGTGGCAGCAAACCCGTCGCCGCTATGTCTCCAGCAGGTTTCTCAAATGTTCACCAAGCACTGCCAGAGATGGAGGCAAACAGCTCCTCAAAATCAGGATCCATGACGGTTCACCAGGATGTTTCTGTGGAAGGACGTAAAGTCGCAACTTTGCGGCCAATTGTGCACTGGTCCTCCGACTTTCTGACATGCCCTTAAACAATTGCAAATTCACGTCTCCATACCATGGGAGAGGGAACCAATCGAGACAGAGGGGTGGATGGCCTGGAGAGTCGAACTCCAGCCACTGAGAGCTCTGAGTAAGAGAGAGCAGAGCCAAGCAGTATGTGCTTGGATTAACTTGGTGAATCGAGCTCATGTACCAGCTTTACATGTAACAGCCAATGAAATCTGAAGCAAGAGGAGGTGTACTTGTATCCCATCCCTCCCTCTGAGGCACCAGCCTAAGAGGAGGCGAGCTCTACTATGTGCTTGGAGCGACAGCCAGTTAAGATTCATGATGAGAAATTCCGGTGAACTCAAGTCGAGCTCAACTGAATGTACTGTGGGGAATCATTCATAATGAAGCAAATAAATGACTGCACTGATGCCTTTCCTCATACTGGAACAGCTGTGGATTTTAACTTTGGGATTAGTCTCTAGGTTGGCTTTTTAGAAGTGTTTTGAAGTCAGGTGAAACTGCAGGTGTTTGGCAGCAGGTGTATTGTTGAAACTGGTTTAAAAAATTTTCATTTGGACCTAAAAGCACTTTGGCAACAAAAAAAGTTACAGAAATTGCAAATGTAGGTAGGTACATTTATTGTCGGGACTTGTAACTTTGTCTGCATTGAGTAATAGTTGTAAAATAAGTATACCTCTTGGTGCTTAGTAACGTAAACAGAGCTATATCTTTATAAACATTACTTATAAATTGACAAACATCACACTTTTCTGAATTCTTAATTTTAAAAGTCCATTAACTTTCAAAACCACTAGTCATCAGTTCATTCTTTCTCTTTTATCTATATATCTTCTATGACAGGTTTCCAATTGTCCAAAAAATTATTTAAATTCATTTCTTTAAGCGACTCTGTAAGCTTGGCCATTTCTGCTCATTTTAGTTAATACCTTCATCAATCTTCAATTGTTGGTATGTCTGGGGTTTTCCTTTTTTGTGCATATAATATTCTTGCCGCTGTTGTTATATATAAAAACAATGATGTTGCAAGCCATTTTTTCTTTTGAAAGTCCCCAGAAAAAATGCATGTGGTCTTGTTTGTTTATTCATTTTTAAGATCTATTAGATTGTTGCCTGTGTTAACCTCCAAAATTCTCTAGCCTAATCATAGGTCCAGCATAGATGGTACTCACATTTCCAACCTTTATACATTTTTGCAAGTTTTTCTGGAGTCATATATCATCGATACATCGTTTTATAAACATTCTCTTTCAAATTAAAGCTTAATGTATATTTAAGGGGTATTGCTCAAACTGGATTGTATGCAGAGGTGGGATCCAGCAGGTTCTCACCAGTTCCCGAGAGTGGGTTACTAATTATTTGTGTGTGCCGAGAGGGGGTTACTAGTGGAGTCTACTTTCCAGTCAGAAATTCAATTAGGTTAAAATCCCATCAAGTCCTGGCTATTTCCTGCTTTGGCTGGTTAGTGAGGGTAGAAAGCAGGATAATTCTCCCATAGATTATGGGCTGTTTTAAGGAAACATATTTTAGAAATATGGTAAAAGTTCCTTCTCATTCCAAGGAAAGTATCGCTACTTTTTGATTCCTAGAAACAAAATTAAGTATTTGAAAGTATTAAGTATTTGACAGGCAGTCAATTAGAGGAGAAGTAGTTGTTTCTGTTGGCAGTGGACGATAGGACTTGCTATAATGAGTTTAAGTGGATGAAAGGGCCAGCTGGAAAGTAGGAACTTTTTTTTACAGTGGGGTTTTTTACAGCAATGCTGCAGAAATTGATTAATGCCCCTTACATGAGATGCCTGGCCACGCCCCCGTCGTGCCCCGCCCAGCCCCATTGGCGCTACGCCACTGTTTGAATCCCACCACCATGGGAACCTGTTACTAAAATTTTTGGATCCTGCCACTGATTGTATGCATGCTTCCTCAGAAGTGAACCCTCCTGGTTCAGTTGGCTTAGGCTTCCAAGTAAGCAAGTCTTGCGCCTTACAATATTCACCAGTGTAAAACATTGTTCCAGAAGGGGAGATGTGTTAATTTGTTATAGCAAATAAGAGCCAGACTAAAACCCACAAGATTTCTTTATTTTTCCGACCTCACAGCTCTCCATGCTCTCAAAATGAATTGTTTGTTAGTCATCATGATTAATTTGGCCGGTTGATTTCCATAAGACTGAAATACAGCTAACTTCCTCTCATTGGCACCAGCATCTTTAATTCTCAGCAGCGGCTGTGACAGGCAGCTGCTTAACAGCTGCTAACAGGCTGTGAATTCACCATGTGGGCTATAATGGTATAATATTCATCGCTATCTTAAATGCTGTTGTGGCGGGAAGCGAGGAGAAGGGAAATTTGATTTCCCGGGGCAAGCTGAGCAAAATGGTACATGTCTTTATAATCAAAATCAAATGCCTTTTGCAATCGTGCATTTTGCAGTAAATCGTTTTGCACCACGGCACAAAGTTTAATGGGGCCTGTTCTGTATTTTCCCCCTCCAGGAGGACATATGATTGCCTTTGCATTTGCCACCAACAAAACCCAGCCTCAGAAGTCGCAGCCACGTGATGCTGCAGAGTCGCAGTTCCAGGCAGTTTGGGAAGCAAGACTAATTTAGGGGTCTCTGGCAAGAAGGCGAACGTGATGACGGCCTGGTCTATGGTGGAAAGGCTGAAAATGGAGAAGAGGCATTGCCCGGAAGAGAGGCCTCTGGAGCAGGACGGCGGGGAGTGCAGCGCCGAATCGGAGGAATGGACCAGCTCGGAAAGTGAGCCGGAGCAGCCCGGCGGCTTCAGGAACAGCACCAGCAACCCCCAGTGGCGGGAGAAAGAGCCCCCCCACAAGCCCCACCGGCAGCTCTGCCGCTCTCCGTGCCTGGACCGCCCCAGTTTTTCCCAGAGCAGCCTCCTCCAGGACCTGAAGCTGGAAGAGGACAAAGCCAACCTGAACAAGGAGTACCAGTCCAAAATCGACTTCGCTTTGAAGCTGGGCTACGCCGGAGATCAGATCCAAGCTGTGCTTTCAAACAGAGCTGGGGAATGACAGCTCATCAATGTTTATTTTAAGCAGAACTTACATGCGGCTTAGAGACAAAGGCGGAGGAGAGCGAAGGACAAACCAGCACTAGGAGGCACAGCCAGCAGCACTGATTCCCTCTAGAGGACCAAGGGGAGGCCAGCCAGCCCGGAACTATTAAGCTGGAGAGACGAAGTTGTAGACAGCTCAACAACCCTAGAGCCAGTGGTCATTTAGCCAAGGCTCAGCATTAGCCATGAGGTTGCGCTCCTTGGCAGCTTTGGGATATTTTTAAAGAAGGCTGTGCTGGGTGGCCACCATGACATGAATGTTAGATTTTGTTCATGACTTTGGTCTGGAATTGAAAGAGACTTTCTGCTTGAAAGAGCAGTAGAGTCGAGGGTGTGACAGCCTGTTACTAAAAACCATTAAAGAGTTTAGATAAATGGTCTCACAAACTGGCTTTTGAGGCTTCTTGGTCTCAAGGGCACTTTGCCATGTGGCATGGGTGAGTAGGGGAACAAAGGCAGTAGAGGACTTCCTGGGTGGGTTCCTGTGGGTCATCAATGGGTGACACCTGCTAGTCAGCAGATCCTTTGGGTGTTCCACAGGGCTGGATCTGAGGGGGGCAGAAGCAAGCTGGTAGCAAGAGGTGGGGAAGCTTCCAGGTGCCTTTGGGAGCTCACATGCAGGATGTGAAAGCAATGGCCTTCTGCTTCTGTGAGCCAGCTGAGGCAACCCCCCCACCCATCCCTTGCTCACCAGGTTGTATTGGGGGGAGGGGGTTGTCTAAGCTGGCTTGTGGGCCTGATTATCCCTCTCAAGTGGTTCTACTACAGCGTGAGCTAGGTATGAGGCCCTGCTGTGTGAGGTGGCTGGCTGAGACCCCGTCACCCCCTCCCCAGTGCTGATGTGGGCTGGCAAACCTGCTGGGGGCTCACCAGTTGAGGCAGCCACCCCCCCACCCCCAGCCCGGCCCAACAAAGTCACAGTTCTGTCATATTTGGTCCTATTTGACTCTCCTGGTCTCGTCAAAGGTAATTAAATTAAAAGGTATTGTCGAAGGCTTTCACGGCCGGAATCACTTGGGCGCTGTGTGGTTTCCGGGCTGTATGGCCGTGTTCTAGCAGCACACTCCTCTAGCCGTTTTGGCACTGCATCTGTGCAAGCAGCATCTTGGAAGGAGATCAGATGGTAGGAATGGAAAGCAAGTGGAGTATATATACTGTGAGGTCAAAAGGTGAGGCCCTCTGAATAGAGTAGCCTGGTATGTGAGTCACAAAGAAGTCTGTAGCCTGAGAGTTTGTGACTCACATACCAGGCTACTCTATTCAGAGGGCCTCACCTCTTGACCTCACAGTATATATACTCCACTTGCTTTCCATTCCTACCATCAGATCCTCTGAAGATGCCAGCCACAGATGCAGGCGAAACGTCAGGAGAGAATGCTGCTAGAACATGGCCATACAGCCCGGAAACCACACAGCACCCAACTAAATTAAAAGGATTTGTTTAAAACAGATGCCTGACTTTCTGACAGCTTCTCTCCCACCCCGAATTTGGTTGATGTTGTTTTCTAATGCCTGCCTCTCCTCTGGTTTTCGGTTGTTTTAGAGAGGCAGTCGTGCCACAGTCCTTCACAGCAAATGCTCTCTAAAATGCTCTGTTTTTCAGCCATGGGAACAAAGAAGGATTTTCCTGTCGGGGGATCCAGCTGGCTGTCGACTGGTTTCTGGAGAAAGGTCACAAGGACATTACGGTATTTGTGCCTGCTTGGAGAAAAGAGCAATCCCGACCAGATGCACCAATAACAGGTAGCCGTTCAAATGTCGCCTGGTTTCCTTCACTTGGCAAAATAATTGCTGTTATCAAGAAGATAGCTTTAAGCTGGTGGAGGTCACTAGTGTGACCTGTCGCAGTGGCGTCTTTTGAAGAGAAGATTGCTCACACTGTTAATGACCCTAAATTCCATCGGATGGTAGTTTTCACCTTTGTGAATTGATCATGTGTCTGCATATGTCTTTTCAGTAGAATTTGGCTACCAGGTTAATGTTTGCATGGAGAAATCGTTGCACTAGCCAAGCAGTGTCACTTACTGTGCCATCCAAAGGGGGAAGGGGGGCTGAAGCTGTTACCCACTGCCAGGGGTAACTAGAAAGTGATTTCAGAGTGATTCCAGCTTTGGCAGCAATGAGCGAGAGTGATTTCAGAGTGATTTCAGCTTTGGCAGCAGTGAGTGGATGCAGAGGCAGGCTGCCTTCAGAGCAGAGGTTCTTTATTGTGATTTCAAGCTCTTTCCAGGCCAGACTGCCCAGTACAGAACGAAACACCATGCCCTTTTTATACAGGTTTTCACCCCAATCAGAGGAGGAGGGAGGGGCAGTCCCCTGCCACATGGCCACAATCTAAAACAAGAGAGGAGGAAGACTTGATCTTTTATTTTGCTGATGGGATTAAGTCCCAGAGAAAAAGACCTTGCCAATGAATCTTGAGATCCTAGAAGTGGAAACTTCAATGAGTCCAATGCAGGTGCTGAGATCCTAGAAGTGAAAATTCAAATAGTCCAATGGGAAGTAGGGTGATGTCACTCCAAATGGCTGGGCACTCCTTGTAGGTCCAAAAAGATTTTTTGATCAGATTTGACAAACTTATCAGATTGTAAAGGGAGTTGTCCTTACTTTTGCATTTTCTGATCTACTTCCCTTGTTTACCTGGCTAAAATAAAACTACTAAAATCCCTAAGGGAAGCTAGCTACTATTAATACAATAAAGAAGAATGTTTCTAATCCATTTCTCTTCTTGTCTATCCCTTAAAGTAACTCCTATAGAATCCCTTGACACTTATAACCAAAGAACCTCCAATACAGGTACAAACCTATAAAAACATACCAAACAAGAGTATCCTAAAATTGTGAGTAGCAAAACCTTAAATCAACTGGAGGAGACCTAAGAGTATAATCCTAAAACATTTAGCAGAATAATAAATCCAACACCAGGAGCTTACATTAAAACTATACAAAGGAGACAAAGGCAAGAAGAAATTCATGTGAAATACTCAGCACATTTGTTTATATATACATGTTTCTTTTCTGGGACATGTGGAGGCTTTTGGACAACACTGGTCTCTTTGCTCTGATTCTTAGCCAGTGTAGTTCGGTGACAGGCTCAAGAAAATATTTTTCCTATTTTCCTGGTGGTAACAAAGCTGCAGTGAGAGGCTGACATCTGCGCCCCCTGCGTTGCACAAAGTGGCACAGGTGTGGGCATTGGGCAGTTTACCTCAGCGTTGGGCTGCTTCTGAATGCACAGCAGCCAAATCCAGAGGATGCCCCCTCCCCCCGGAATGGGCTTTTAGTTTAATTGCCTGTGCTGACATAATGGGGGGGGGGGTTTCCAGGGGCATTCCCAGAGGCGGAGCCGATGTTCGTTGGCTTCCAGTGGGCTTTCAGTCCGAGAACATCTCCTATGCTGGCAACTGACTTACGCCACCCAAAAATGTGGCTTGAATTTGTTTTCCCTACAGGGTTTTTCAGGCAGATGGGGATCTCTCTGTCTTTCCCCCTTCCCGCTCTCCCTGAAATCCCTTTGGAGGTAGCAGGGGGAAATCCGGTGGTTCAGTCTCTGACCGCCACTCTATGCCCACCCTCCTTTGTTTTGGACTGTCTGCAATGCAGGTGACTGATTTCTTCAGGCCTGCCAGCTATGTACAGGTTGGCCTGATTTTGTGGTGTAGGGAAGGTAGCATTTCTGTACTTCAAAAGAAGAAGAGGGATTTCTCTCCTCCCTTTCTCTCCTGTAAAGATACCCAAAAGGGCTTTCAAAGTCCTTCCCCTTCTTCTCCCCACAGTAGACACTTTGTGAGGTAGGCGGGGCTGAAAGAGCTCCACACGAACTGTGACTAGCCCAAGGTCACCCAGCAGAAATGTAGAAGTGTGGGGAAGCAAATTTGGTTCATAAGAACCTAAGAACTAGCCTGCTGGATCAGACCAGAGTCCATCTAGTCCAGCGCTCTGCTACTCGCAGTTCACCAGATAAGACTCCACCACTCACGTGGAGAAGTGGGGAATCAACCTGGTTCTCCAGATTTAGAATCCACCTGCTCTTGCCCACTGCGCCATGCTGGCTCCAGTGAACATTTCCTTCCCTTTTTTACGGGCTGTAGAGCACCGTAGGTGAGGCTGGTCCCTGGATTTTTCAGGCAGCTGGGGATTTCTCTGTCCAGCATGCAGAAATTGAGCTCACACTGACTTTTAATTTTGTTAGATTTAATGAGGCCCAGTATGGCCAACCAACCAGTCACCAATCCTCTTCCTGCATTATACCCAGAGGTGGGATGCAGCCTATTCGCACCTATTTACAAGTAGAACCGGTTTACTAAGGGTACTCTATGATTCGGAGAACAGTTTATTAATGAATTAACTCCACTACAGGGGACAAGGGGGTGAAATCTCTGTCCCTAGGTTTTATAACAAATCTCGATCAGAGTGGGGGATGCAAAATCACCCCAAATTCCTCATTACTTGCTTTTGATGTGTATGAACTGTATGAAATAATACAATGCTCTTGTAATTCTATTTTTTATTTGTTCATTGGGTATAAAGGTTAGGAGAAAGTATCAATATAGATAAAGATTTTCCATTTTCTTACTTTTCCCTTGGGAATTTATATTGGAAAAAGAGGAGTTTAAACCTCTCTTTCTAGATTAAGTTTTTGGGATCTCTCCCTCTATTGGATTTTCTTTCAAATTGGGTAGATAAAATAGTTATAGGAATCTGAAGGGGAAGTAGAGAGTAGGGAGGGAGGGAGGGAAATATAGAGGAAGGAGGGAGGCCAGTATGGGATGTTTTGGATTTGGGGGGGGTTGAGAGAGATGGACAATTAGATATGTTTGTAATATGTTAACAATTGTAAACAGTTTTTGATTTCTCCTTACTTATGTTATTATTTAAAATCAATCAATATAACTAGAAGTTATATTGCTTTTTTAATACTTAAAACAGTCATTATTTGGATCTAGAAGTGAGAAGTGAAGGGGAACTTCACACATAAATTTGCATGCCCTGTATGCTACACAGCCCCATCCAGGAATGTCACCCTGCCCCCAGAATACCTGGCCACTTCCATTAATTACCCACAGCCCAGCCCCAGTGGAGCTTCGCCCACTGTTTGAATCCCACCACCATCGGAACCTGTTACTAAAATATTTGAATCCCACCACTGATTATACCATCTAAACCTGCAGTTAAGAGAACACATTGCTGCTTTGTGTGTGTATGAGGGGAGGAGATCCCTACACATCTGGGAAACCAGCATGCTAAGAAGATGGCCAGGCAAGAAGCCCTCTCTCTGGCATGCCTGTTTCCCCCATGAGTTGGGGTTTGGTTTTAACTATGGGAGAGCATTCAATCTGTGACCCGTCACCTGCAGTCTGAAGTGATACAGTCCATCAGTAGTGTCATCATGGGGCAATTGAGACTGGCACCAATATAAGAGGAACAGAGCAGGAGGAATATATGTTACAGTATCCAAAATACCTGTACACATCTTGAGAGCTGATCTAATCTGACAGCTGCTCCTCCCAGCACCTTGTCAGAACCAGCTGAAACCAGTCAGCCGTTCTTCATTATGATTGGTTACTTAACAACAAACAACAAAGAACCTTTATTGGCATAACAACATTATATACGCAGATCCACTTAACCAAGTAGAGGGAAACTAAAATAAATGTACAGGTAGAGAAGGGTGATGTTCAGGATTTGCTCCTAAAGCGCTGTTTTATATACAAATCCAAAAATTTGGTGACTGCATCGTTTGCATCACTACTGGGGCTGTCCAACAGAAAGGTCATCTTTTGCAAGTCAGATGCAGACTCTTTTTTGAGTAGCTTGGGGGTGACAAATGGCTGACTCTAGATTCCCTGTAAAAGTGGACAATGAAGTAAAATATGGTCTATAGAGTCAACACAATTCCCGTTGCATATTATGATTCATTATGATTGGTTACTTGTTATATAAAAGAAGTTCTTGCTTACCAGCACTAGCTCTTAGGGATTGCCTATTGCTGCAGGGCATGCTGCCCGTTTGCTGTTTGAGTTCCTGTATGCACTGTAAATATCTGCACTGTGGATAAAGTTTTTCCTCACAGTAAAACTTCTGCATGCAGTGGTAATTGCTTTCAGCTGTGCTCAGCCAGTGCTTAGCCGCACCTTGCTGGCCTCGGTAACAGGCTTTCTCTAGTGTAAATTCAACTCTGTGACAATATCATGGTGAGCATGGTGAGTTTCACTGTGTGCCAAGTACCACTTTATCACCTGTACAGGTTGCAAAGAAAAGTCTGGAAGTGTGGCAACGGTAAAGGTAGCATAAAGTGTGCAGGGCGAAAGGCACCTCTTCTAGAAAATACCGTTGAAATCTGTGGATGAAAGGTCACGGCCCAAGTTTTCTTGAGATAAATAATATGGGTCAAAGCGTCTTTCTCTCGCTGTTCCAGCTGCATAATTGCCAAGCCCGGCATCTTCCTTATCAGGAAGTTTCTCATATAAATCTAATTTTGCAGATCAAGAAATTTTACACAAGCTGGAGAAGGAAAAAATCCTTGTCTTCACACCATCTCGGCGAGTCCAAGGCAGAAGGGTCGTCTGCTATGATGATCGCTTCATAGTGAAACTGGCTTATGACTCGGATGGCATCCTAGCAGTGTCCAATGACAATTACCGCGACCTTCAGAATGAAAAGCCAGAATGGAAGAAATTCATCGAGGAACGGCTGCTGATGTATTCTTTTGTGAATGACAAGTAGGTTCACTTTTCCGTAAGGGGAATAACAGGCCTTAGCATTTAAGTGTCGGAAGGCCTTTGCTCCTGTTCTCACTAGTCATCATCATCATCACCATCATCATCATCAACCTTTTATTGGCATGAGTTTATAATGCAACAGAAGGGTTGAGGAGGGTTAAGTTGGAAAGGATTAAGTTCTAGCGGTCACCAGTTAATTGAGTGGGAGATTTTGTTAAAAGAATTTTTTAAAGAATGCTAAGATCTGGAACAGATCCTACATTACCGAAGCATATAAAATTTATGATGTCTGGGATCTCTAGAGAGCATTGGTCGCAGAACAGATAAGAAAGTTTTAACTTTATCTGGAGAGGGGCGCGCGGTTCTCAGTATCAGGGATCCTATGCCTACTGTCTTCTGGTTGAAGCATGTAAGAAGTCACAGTCTACAAATTAGACCTGGGCATTATATGGCCCGTGCGATGACACCATCTGTCCTTGGATGACCCTGGCTAGCCCCCCTACCTTGCTGGGCAGCGAGGCGCCTTTGAAATGCTTATATGGGAAGCCCGGTTGCCTTGGCTGCCGGCTTCTGCGGGGCTTTCAAAAGCGCCTTGCCCCCCTGCCTTTTGGTCCGGCCCTCCACAATATTTTCTGTTTCTTATGCGGCCCCATGGAAAAAAAAATTGCCCACCCCTGGTCTAGAAGGACGTGCTCGATTGTTTCGATGTCTTTTCGTGAACAGGGACACGTTCTTTTTCTCACTAGTCCTTGGCAGGAAACTTGTTTTATTTTCCCCGTATTACACATGAGGGGAGGGGAGCTCTCTTGTTGGCTAATGGGCAAATAGTTGCCGTGACTTTGAGCCGTGGGTCCGGTTCACATTCTTAGCCATGCCATTATGCTGCAGTTTTAGGTAATTTGTTGGCTGATGCTATTTGCCTGTGATATTTTCCCTACACCAGGTTTATACTTACTCAGCTTGTTGACCGTTTAGAGTATGGCCCCAGCTAACTGAAAGTGCCAAGGAAGAAGCCCGTTATTCCGGAACACAAAAAGCAGCCGTGTCCCTACGGTAAGTTCATGAGACTTTCAGGTTCCAAAGTTGGCGAAAGTGGGCCTTTAAAAAAAAAAGAAAAAAGAAAATACATGCATGTGTGTGTATTTGATAAGCATGAAGAGTATAGTCCAGGGGTCTTCAAACTATGGCCCTCCAGATGTTCATGGACTACAATTCCCATCAGCCCCTGCCAATTATGAAAGCTGACTATGGGTAGAACTCCTTGGGAATTAGTAGTCCTATAATGAACATCTGGAAGGCCATCTTCTAATCCTGGTATAGTCTATTGATAGAAATTAGAGGAGAGGGGCAGAATCGAGTGAAGCCTGGTTTGAGGAGGGGGCCCTTTGGAAAGCTGTTGGAAAGAGAAGGATCCCCACTGAGCTGTATTTTACAACAGCCCCAGTTTGATGTTTTTATTTAAAGGGAAATTAATAAGGATCATTGTTCTTAGTAGAGAAAAAGAAGTGTGTGGCAACGCCATCAGGACCATAAGAAAACCCCTGCGTTCAAGTATAGCCCATGTGTCTGACTGACCCTATGTTCTAGAAACAGAAGGACAACATAACATTGCCACAAAAATGTGGTCATGTTCAGTGTCTATTGATGAGTCACCTAGTCTTATAACTTGTTGCTTAGAGCAGCTCTTGATTTGATAAATTGGAGTTTTCACATCCTGTAAAAGTCCCACATTGCTATTTTAGGTGCTCTGAAGGGGAGATGGGGCGCAAGCCCAGAGGGGATTTTCACAGAGTAGTTTCTCCCTTCCCCCAGTAATCCCCCTTACCAGCGGTTTGCCTTGTTTGAGGGTTCTCCATTTGAGAAACGCATGGCCACAGGATTACTTGTACATCCAAGAAGAATTAGTTGTAGAAGTTATCACAATCCCACCAGTATTCGACCTTTGTTAAGCATAAAGCTATACAAGCGTGAATATAAACTATTTATTAAATTTAAAAGAGTTGGCACGGCACCTAGGGGTAGTTTCCCAACTGTTTAAAATCACACGCCCATTTATAAAAATATGGCGTAGATTAAAAAATTTTGTCATTTCCGACAATACTGCGGCATTTGCTTGAACAGATGCCATAGTACAACTACACTTAAAAGGCAGGATTAGGATATTTCTAGCCATTCGTTATTCACAGCCTATTTACTAAAAAGGTATAACCTTCCCCAGGATCTATAAATGGTATATGTGAAGTTGTCTGCAGCCTACCTTTTGGGATATTTGCAGTGTCATCCTAATCAAAGTTATCCCTTTCTAATCCCACTGCTTTCATTGCTTGGGATGGCGCTGTTAAGACCCCCAAGCATCTTGGCTGCTTATGCTTTTTATTTTTCTCCATTCATGTTCAGGGGACTAAGTAACCCAAATTTTCTTAGTGATATTCTCACAGATCTCTTTTGAAGGACCGTATCTAATCTGGGAGGTCTCTTTCCAGGGAAGAAATGCACGTATGGACACAAATGCAAATATTACCACCCCGAACGAGCAAACCAGCCGCTGAGATCTGTAGCAGATGAACTTCGCATCAGCGCCAAATTATCTGCTGTGAAAACAATGAGCGAAGGAGCGTTGGCTAAATGTGGCACGGGGACTTCTCTTTCCAAAGGAGAAATTGGTTCAGAAGTGAAGCGCATCGCTCCCAAACGTCAGTCAGATCCAAGCATCCGTTCCGTGCCCGTGGAACCCGAGGAACGACTGTTGATGAGCCGGAAGCCAGAGGCCAACTCTGTTCCTTCCCTTGTCTCTGCGTTGAGCGTGCCAACCATTCCACTTTCCAAAAGCCATGCCGTTGGGGCATTGAATACCCGCTCGGCAAGCAGCCCTGTGCCAGGGTCATCTCAGTTCCTCCATCAGAAGTCCTCCTTGGAACACATGGCCAGTGTCCAGTACCCTCCCATCCTGGTCACCAATAGCCACGGAACTTCCATCAACTACACAGAACAGTACCCGAAATACGAGTCTCTAGGAGATCCTGGCTATTACTCTATGCTTAGTGATTTCTCCAACTTGAGCATTAGCAGTATGCACAGCACAGATTATTATGGGACTGACGTGGACCAAGGAATCTACTCAAGGAACTCTAGTCCCTGTCCAGAAAGTTGCTTAAGCCACACAAGTAACGATTCTTATTCTTCGTACACGGACTTGTACCTGGGTGTCGGAGACGCGGGTCCAGAAGACGGCGTCAAGGTGCATCGACTTCCCCCACAAAGTCGTCTCCAGCCGTTTTCCCACGGCTACCACGAGAACTTAACGAGAGTCCAGAGCTACGGCACTGAAGGGTCGAAGCACCTGCCTCGCAAACATTCCGCATCCCATTTAGCGCTGCACGTCCAGCATCCGGTCGTCGGCGCGCGGTCCAGTTGCCCAGGGGACTACCCCGTGCCTCAGAACGTTCACCCGTCAGCCGCTTCCCAGCCAAGCCGCGCCCTTGTCATGACGAGGATGGACAGCATTTCCGATTCTCGGCTTTACGAAAGTAACCCCGCTCGGCAAAAAAGGCCGCCCCTTTGTCGAGAGCAACATGCCAGCTGGGACCCCTTGCCGTGTGCAGCTGACGCCTACGCCTACCATTCCTATCCCCTGAGCAGCAACCTCATGCAGCCGTGCTATGAGCCCGTGATGGTGAGGAGTATGCCTGAGAAGATGGAACAGCTCTGGAGGAGTCCTTGGGTGGGAGTCTGTGGGGAGCCCCAAGAGCCCCACATTATCCCAGAGCACCAGTACCAAACGTATAAGAATCTGTGCAATATTTTTCCTCCCAGCGTCGTCCTCTCCGTGATGGAGAAGAATCCCCACATGACAGATGCGCAGCAGTTGGCAGCTATGATCGTTGCCAAATTGAGAACGGGGCGTTAGAACAAGTATTTTGAGTTCTCCTTGAATTCCGAAAGATGAATAATGAACACACAGTGCAATTACTCTGGAGGAGATCTCCATTATCCAAAAGAGAGCCTCCGCTTGTAAATATTTTCTAACCGCAGAATACAACTCTGCATATTGTTGTAGCAATTATATTTAATATATATGTGTGAAGCATTCTGTAAAATCAGATTGTGCTATAAATAGAACTATTTAAAAGATTTTTACAGCGGCGATTTTTTAAAAAAGGCATTTTACAGGAAATGCAAACCTTATGCATGGATGTATCATTGCTGAATTCGAAAGGTCAGGTGTTGGTATGTCTGAGACAGAGTATTCAAACTATCAGCAATTATATTGCATGAGTCAGTGTATAGTTTCAGTATTAACTGCCATGTTGCTTTGTAACAAAATTGGGCTTTTAAAATAAGCCCTGCGCCCTTGGAAAACCCTCATAGAAAGGCATATTGTCTGTCAGGCATCCATCTTCAAAGAGCGACAGCAACACAAGCCCAGTCAGGTGACTGGATGGCTCCACGATCTGCCCACAAGAGCAGTGGCTGTCCACTCCACAGGCTCCAGTGTGTATTTTGGAGAAGGGGCCATCCAGATCACATTCCTGACATGGGGGGATCTGCGTTGTGGGAATTTCCGTTTACTCACAAGAAGCATTGCCTCACCTTAGAAAGAATAAAGTGATGGCCAGTGTGCATCTGGGGCCCACAGTGTCCATATTGGACATATTGTAGCCTGTGCTCTTTGAGTTTGGAACACGTGCAGCCAATGGCAGGTAACAAGATCCTTCGCTGTTGGCTGTCGTGGGTTTTCCGGGCTGCGTGGCCGTGGTCTTGTAGTTTTTGCTGCTAGTGTTGTGCCTGCATCTGTGGCTGGCATCTTCAGAGGCATGTCATGCTGAGATTTTTTTTTTCTCTTGTGGCAGCAGCACATCTTACCTTTACATATCTCTGAAGGTGCCAGCCATAGATGTGGGCAAAAACCGCCAGACCACGGCCACACAGTTGGGAAATCCACCACAACCAGTAGATTCCGGCCGTGAAAGCCTTCATCTGTCCTTTGACACTTGAAAATGTGCGCCTTTTGAAAGTTGCGTATTAAATTTCTGATCTGGGGAGCCTACTCACTTTAGACGACCGTTTGACCACACCAGTCGGGAATCGGAGGCGTTTTAACCAGTCCAGGTTAAATTCTGTGTCCTTGCCAAAAGGTTTAGGTGTCTCAACCAAAAAGGTACAGAGCAAATTTTGTGCCTAATGGATGCTGATGTCTGAATAAGCAAATCAACCCCCCCTCCCCCGCATTTTTGGTTGATCAGCAAATCAGGCTTATCTGGGAAAGGGAGTCTGTGACTTCTTGCCAAATTTCTTCAGTTTTGCACTTTAAAATCCATGCAAAAGTGTGCGTGCACTTCCTGGACCTCTTTCTGACAGGGCAAAATTAGATTATACCCTGCTGTGGGTGTGTCGTAGTTTGTGCCAACGGGTGAATTATTGCCTTCAGGGGCTGGCCACTTTATGTTGGTCAATTGCATGATCGAGGGGCATCAATGGGTGTTGGTGGCTTTTATTTTCTTTTTGTAAGGCTGCACTGAGTGGGACCCCCTTTTTAAACCCATGTGTATTTCCGCATTTTTGAACCACTACTAACTCGATACGTCTCGAGCTAGGACTTGTTGACTTCTACTGTAGTTTTTTTTCATGAAAGTGGAGAAGGCCCGGTTTACGGCCTTTTGTTTCTTCATGAGAAGGTGTGACACTGCCTAAATGTTTCTTACTATGAAACACACGGAACGTGAGGCTGCAGTCAGGGTTGTTTCTGGTGTTTTGATAACGGCTTGCACGCTGCTTTTCTGGTTATTCGTTCATCCCATGGCCAAAATCCAAACACAAACTGTCCGAAAGAGATTGTGCCCTGTGCTCAGGTGCTCCTTTGCCTTGTGCCAACTGTGTGCTTTGGGGAGGTTCTGTGGAGGGACCGACGGGCAGGAAGTCAGGCATCTGACCAGCTACAGGTGACCCGAGCTAGGCCAATATGGATCCATTCTGCTAGGGCCAGTGGTGGCGAACCTTTGGCACTCCAGATGTTATGGACTACAATTCCCATCAGCCCCTTCCAGCATGGTCAATTGACCATGCTGGAAGGGGCTGATAGGAATTGTAGTCCATAACATCTGGAGTGCCAAAGTTTTGCTACCACGGTGCTAGGTGCTTCCTCCTGGTGTGAGGACCCTTTGTTGAGCCTTTAGCTTCAAGGGGAGGCCCTTTGCTCCTGGGGAATGGATCTGCAGGATTAACCTCCCCCCCAATATGTCTTCATTGAGATGGGCACAAGACTGGTACTCAAAGCAAAAGACTAGACCACTTTGACTGCGAAAAGTTGCCTAGCACAAGGGACGGAGTGCTTTTAAATAGCCACGGCAGAAGTGTGCTACTGGTATTCACACCACAAGCTGTAGTTTTAACACTTGAGCCACTGTAGGACGATGTGGGTTGGCATCCCTCATTGAGGGTGACCATCCGGAACACCAGCTGTTGTATCCGGTCTTTGAGGAAGGCACAGCGGTGGCTCCGATTGGCACAGTACTTGAACTGGCACACCGTCATCCACAGCGACTTCCAGAATACTTGACATTTCAATCTGGATTTTTGCTTGTTTTTTTAAAAAATCCCTTCAAGCCAGATTTCTCAACCAGTTTGTCGGGATGTGATCTCTTGGCCATTCACTTACATTCTACTCAAAGCAGCTGACAGCAATGCCTCAAATAACCAGAAATGACCTTTTGTTTGTTGATACAAATTGTATCTCTTTCTTGATTGTATAAAATAAATGTACAAAAGCCATCTCTAGGTTAGCTTCGATATTGTACTTTCATCACTATGTTTGTGACACTGTGTGTCACACAGAAGTGGCCCATGGAGGATTATGAATCTTTTTATTTAAAATGGGCACTTTACAGTTTCTAGAAGAACAAATACAACTTTTCAAATCCACTTTATTAATGTAACGTGCACAAAGTCTGTGCAATTAACGGCACCAGATGGTGCATAAGCTGTCTTAAGTCTATTTATGAAATGAATGCATTCTTGCAAATGGATTTCTCTCTTTGTAAAATGTATCAGTGTTAATAAGGTAGATGTTGATATTTATATCCAGTGCTCTTAACAGTAAAACTGCTGTAGATCCTGCTTTGGTTCTCGACGGAGAATTGCTACGGCGTAATTTAAGTTCAGCGTGAACATTTATTCACCCGCACCTTCTAGCATGGATTTGTGTTTTTGTAAGTATAAGAACAGATGTTTCCCTTTTTACTCGGGCAAGGGATTCAGGAGGAGTCCCTCAGCAAGTGCTGAGCAGAAGTGACTGCATGAGTTTTTATTGGGGATGTTTGCTTGTAACCACCTTGTCGTACACTTCTGAATATGTGGAGATTTTTTTCAAACCTCTTTTGAGAGCTTTTGTTGGGAAGAAATGTTGGTCTGGAGAGGTAGTGGCAGAGCAGAACTGCAGCACGCCTCTTTCTGAAACTCCTCTCCCTAAACTGATCCCGCGGTTATTTTTCTGCCCAAAGATTCTGTTTTTACAGGACTACAATTCCCATCACCTCTAGAAGGAGCCTGCACATTTCCGCCTGCTGTTTGTTTTTCTTCGAGAAACTTTTCTGCCAGGTTTTGTTCTGCGTCTTCCGGTAATGCCCTTCTATCCATGCTTTCTCTATATACCAGGTTCAGACATTTTCACTGGCTTGCATCTCTTAAGTACTGGAATTTCTTCGCATAGAAGGGATGAGCCGCAAAAGTCACTTTTACCAATACGTTAACACCAGACTTTGCTTTAAAATGCTCTTTTTGAGAGTACAGTATTCAATTTTTAAAAATTGTGTAACAAAACAGCTTCAGAATGTGTCTCTACATAGGTTTTAAATAGCCCAGTGACCAGATAACAGTAATTCCTCATTCATCAAATATTAATTTGAAATTTGAGTTTCTGTAATTTATTGAAATATATGTTTTCAGTTTGCTACTTGGCTGAGTTGTGTCTGGAAAACGCCAAAAGGGTATTTATTTGAATGTGATCTTAAGTTAGGTGCTTTTTGTAAATAGTAACTGTTTCCTTGTATGGTTTCTGCTCGTACATGTTATTTGAATACTGTTAGTCCTGTTGATGTATTATTGAGCTACAGTAGTTTGCTTTCCTCATTTGTAGGATTAAACATGACTGTTTAATTGTTGTAAAAAAAAATTATAAGATCTCTTTGGGTTCTTTGGTTGACCCAAATATAATGTAAGTCTCAATGACAAAGAGTGAAGATGGGTTTAAAAGCCAATTGACCTGACCCAGTACGAACGAGGCGTGTGTAGAAGCTGGCTTCTGTGCATGCGGCCACATTGGATGGTGGAGCTGTCTTGGGGTGTTCATTCATCCAGGGCTTACTGAACTTCCTGGATGTGCCTTTCCATCCCGAAGGCGATGCGCGCCACCATCCAGGGCCACTGTTGGTCATGCGCAGCTAGAGCGGGGTCAGGGCCAGCACGCGGTGTGGTCTGTGAAGTTTCCTATTTTTTGTGCAATGCTTGATTTACAGATGCATGCTTGAGTCATTCACTGGCATGGGCGTGCAGGCTGCCTTTTAAAAAAGTGTTTTCTAAAAGTTAAGTAGCCGATAAAA
>NC_059437.1:2937224-2959863 GCF_021028975.2 Sphaerodactylus townsendi | reverse complement strand
ATTCACTGGTCAAAACATACAGGGAGACCTGCAGAAGGGTTGATATTTTGATGCCATACTGCTGTAGCCCATCAAAACCACCCAGTACCAAACAGGTCAATGGGTGCGCTCCACACAATGAACTGCTTACCAGCTGCCAACACTAACCACAATCTCTTCACTATTAAGAAAAATACACTAATTGTTCAAAAAGACACTTTCCCTTTAGTGGGAGAACAACCGCTGCTGAAGGTATTCAAGTAACATAACACAGAATCCAGGACTAATATGAGCACAGTGGTACACAGATGTAACACAAGCCCCACAGAAATACTTGGGAGCCACACAGAGGCATAGCTCCAAGGGGGAGCACAAGCACCGGGCGCACGCCCTGTGGGGATGTGGGGGGGGGGGCATTCCGGGGCGGGGGCGGAGGACGCACCGGTGCACTGGGCACTTTCCCCCCCTTGCTACGCCTCTGGAGTCACACAACAGTACTGTTCTCCTGCATCTCAGAAGTGTTTGTGGAGAACTGCCTAGTGGATTGTTTTGAAATACTAAAAAGTTGCTATTTTTTTTAATGCTGTGGCAAAAGACAGGCAAGTGGGGCCATCAAATGTGTATTTTTGTAAGGTTGCGATTCAACCTTGAGGTGGCTCCTGCTGTAGTTTCTGGCAGGGCGCCCGGAATAGTTATCAGTTGATGCCTTCTTGCCTATGTGTGAAACAATATTTATTGTTTCCTTGTTCTTAGCGGAACTTCTCTGAAGCCCGTAAAAGCGGCTGCTTGAGTGGGGGGGAGCTAGTTCCTGCATTGCCTGTTACTGACTTAGAATGCCAGCTCAATAAAGAACTTAATACAGTTGCTTTTGACTGGACTTTACTGGTTCGTTACAATTTTCAAGTCACGAGTACTAAGTAGAACATATAGTTTTCTTTAAATTACAGTAGAGTGCTTTTTCTTAATCGCACATCATGTACCTGTGGCTTCAACTGCAGACTTCAGAGCAGCTAGAATAAAAAAAAGGTTCTACATTAAGAAATCAAAGAGAAGAATTCAGAACACAGTGATGCTTTCCCCCACACTATGCGGCTTGGTTTCATTCCTTGGCTACCTGGCTGAGCTACACTGTTCTCTGAACAACAAAAGAAGTCACGATAAGGCAAACTCTTCTGTCTCTGTGGCACACTGCAATTATTGGAAAAGGGAGTAAATCTTTAAGGGATTAATGTGTTGTTTAGCTTAATGCAAACAGGATTCTGCCTTGGGATACAGAGATGATCTAGATTATCTTCTGATCCCTTCCAGCCTTGAGCAATGGTATTAGGACTAAGTCCCTCTGAATGGTTCTGAGTAACCATGAATACAACTGGCATGCAGGATTCATACGTTCTGAACTTGGAGATGGATGCCTGCAAAATGGCACGCAGGGTGGTTCATATCACTACTGCACCCATCTATGCGGTATACTAGCTGCAATCTGACTGTGCCTTCACAGACACCGGGCTGGCCAAACTGCCATTTGGATTTTGTCCAGAATGATGAACAGTTTCGACATACCAGTGGACCATTTTGCAGTCGCCCATTCACCCATAGCAAACAATGATGTGTGGAAAGTTGCCCCACACAACACTTCTCAAGGCACATGCATGTGCATACAAATTCTGAGGACTACCTGCCATCATACACAAGACTAATTGTATCTACTTCTGGGTTGAACGGTTCATTATAAACATGCTACAATCAAAGGACAGGAAACAGAACACACAGAGACCAATTGAAGTCAGTTCCGCTATCTAAATGACTGTGGGATTTATTTATTTTAAAGATGCATTTAAGTGATATATTCAAACCCAGAATACCAAATTGCTGAACTAAAACTTGAACAATTGTTTGCAATTTTGACTGTTCACATTAATGTTTTGAGAGTACATGCTGATATTCAATTAACAGGAATTAAGAATTTCAGCTAGATTTGAATCTGCTAGCTCCTTAGAAATCTAGAAGATTTTTAGGATATAAGCTTTTGAGAGTCAACGCTCTCCTCACCACAAGACATTCAAAAGCCTAAACCCCAAAAATCCTGTTGGTCTCTAGAAGCTCATGGTCTCAAATTGAGCTGTGCTACTGTACCTCAACTCAGATATCCACTGAAACAAACAACTTCAGTTCAGCCGTTTTTCTCTTAGGGAAATAACCCCCAAAATGTAGGCCTGATACAGCAGAGGCGGAGCTACCAGGGGGCCAGGGGGGCGCTGCACCAGGTGCATGTCGGGGGGAAATCACCCCTGCTCCCCCGCAGCACCCCCCACCCCCACACTTACCTTATTGAAACAATGCAGGCCGGAGAAGCGGCCTGTTCCTTTCAGACTGAAAATGGCCTGGTGGGAACTACACTTCCCAGGAGATCTTGCAAGTCCCAAGGTCTCATGGGAAGTCTAGTTCCCACCAGGCCATTTTCAGTCTGAAGGGAACAGGCTGCTTTCTAGGCTGAATTAAAGTAAGTGTGGGGGGGCGGGGGAGCAGGGCGCCACGGGTATGGGGAACGGAAAACACAGAGTGCACACCGGGGGCAGTATGGCCCAGCTACGCCTCTGATGTACAGGATAAAAATCATTCCTGGAATCTTACCAATCAGTATTTAACCTAACAGTTAGTCACTCCAAACTCTATGCACCAATGACTGCAGATTTCAATGTACACAAGAACAGATCATAAGCAAACAGGGACATTGTGACAAAGACAAATGAAAGCAGAAAGTGATGTAAGGGGGCAGCTGCTTGCCAATTCAAGCCAGACTGTGCTGTGAATGTGATGAACAGGTTGCTTGCATTGTTCATCTTGAGCACAAAATGTAATTTGGATCTAACTATAAACCTCCCTAATGTGGGCTGAACTTTGTTGGGCCAAACTGTCATTTGTGCTTGAGATGAACAATTCATTAAAAAAAAATCTGTTCACACCAGGCACAGTGGAAGCCATCAAGTCTAAAGGAATTTTCAGCATACTGAACAAGGCAGTTAAATATTATAAATACCTTCAAATGATTTCGACTAACATTGTAAGCTGAACAAAAATTTATCTTTGTCCCACTTCATAATTTTTTTAAAAAAATTAATAAACAAATTAGCACTTCCCCCTCTAAAAATAAAAATAATTTTAAAAGGACTTTGTTACCCTGGGTTCGTAGCAACATCTGCAGCTGTTGTGTTTAAACCTATCCACAAGTTTTGAAGGACAATATTTTTCTCTATAACTAAACACAGTAGTGTTCATATTCCACAAGAACAGCCTGCTAGATCAGTGGTTCTCAACCTGTGGGTCGGGACCCCTTTGGGGGTCGAACGACCCTTTCATAGGGGTTGCCTGAGACTCTCTGCATCAGTGTTCTCCATCTGTAAAATGGATAAATGTTAGGGTTGGGGCTCACCACAACATGAGGAACTGTATTAAAGGGTCGCGGCATTAGGAAGGTTGAGAACCACTGTGCTAGATAAAACCCAGGGACCATCTGTTCCAGCAACCCATCTCCAATTGTGGCCAACTAGATAATTCCAGAAACCCACACACCAGGCATGAAGACAATAGGTTCCCCCCCACCCCCACCCAACTAATATATTTAAGTTTCCTTTTAGTGACAGTGTTTCAAGAAGCAGCATAAGCCTGTGGCTAGAATGGACTTGCGAGACCCAGGTTCTAATCCCCACCTGCCATGGAAGTCTGCTGGGTGTCCACAAGCCAATCAGACTCTCAGCCTAACTCACATCTCAGGGCTTTGTGGGGATAAAATGGAGAACGGGAGAATGATCTGCATCCCCACTAGTGTGAAAAGTGGGGTATAAAGTTTCTATTATTAGAGCAACAAGCAGGCAAGAATCATAGAACTCTATGATAAATGACATGGCATTCAACTGCTGAGGAGATAACTAAAAATGCATGGGATGTAAATGCTAGCCTGAACATCTTTGTCTGTAATTTAGGATATTTAGAAGAATGTTTGTCCTTCATCGAAACATTGGAATATCCAAATAGTCAGCTGCTTGTTGCCCTAATAATAGAAGCTTGAAGTATTCCTGTTGCCAGATCTCACCTGGATACCACGTAAAGTGGTAAACTGGCCATGCATGAGCATGAATCAATATCAAAAGTTGGAAGTACTACACTTGCCAGATGTTCAGCTGGATGACACGTCAGGAGATCAACTGGCCACACATAAAGTCTTACCCCATATGTCCCTGTGTGGCCTCTGCGTTCGGCAGAGGCCAATTTGCTGGTTGTCCCTCGCCCCTCAATGATGCAGCTGGCCTCTACTGGGGCCATGGCCTTTAAAGCCCTGGCCCCTGCCTGGTAGAACACTTTACCATCAGCTATCCGGGCCCTGCGGGATCTTGGAGAGTTCCGCAGGGCCTGTAAGACCGAATTGTTCCACCGGGCATTTGGAGAGGCCGGCCGCTGATGTACGCCCTCCTCTTCCCCCCTTTACACTCTGGACCCTAAATTTTTATGGGGCCCAACTCTCTGGGTTTGTTCTTTCCAGGGTGGGCCTATGAAGTTTTATGAAGTTTTATGCTGGATGCTGATGATTTTGTTTAATCCACAGTTTTAACTGGGGTTTTTAATGTGAATTGCTGAATTGCTATTATTGTGTTGTTCACCACCCAGAGCCCTTCGAGGGAGGGGCGGTATATAAAAATGATTATAAATAAAATAAATAAAAATAAATAAACAGCAAATAGATATCAGTAGTGCTAAGCAGGGTAAGTTAAACACTTTCGACCTTAGTCTTCTTCAGCCACAACAATTATATACAGAAGGTATCAAGGCATCTAGACCAAAAATATAACTTCAGGGGGTGAAGCATCGAAATTCTCAAACCAAATGCATCTAAGCATAAGCATCTAAGCCTTGATACCCGGAGATTGCATACAGCCCCTTGAGAGGGGTTGCCTCAGTTTGCTTGCGAGCCTGATAAGCCCTCTCAAGGTAGCAGCCCAACCCTGCGCGGGCCAATTAGTCCAGGCACCCCCCTACAGTGGCACTGAGGGCCAGCTGAGACAGTCACCCCCCTCCCCGATGAGTTGCAGCCCAATCAAGTCACATTTATGTCATATCCAGCCCTTGTGACAAATGAGTTCAACAGCCCTGTTCTATTGGGTCGCCAGAAGTCAGTTGCGATTGGATGGCACACAGACACAAACAGGATTGGACTATACAACTTTTGCTGGAGCTCAGCACCCTGGAACACCCTTTCATTTCCCAAGAAACACATCATCAAGTAAATGACCTCTGGGTTGAGACTCTCATCTCAGGATTTCAAGTGGTCTAGCAACTCGCATCCTATATGCATCAACATTAGGAACAAGATTTACCAGACCACGGCCACACAGCCCGGAAAACCCACCACAACCATATCCCATTAACTTCAGCAGAATCTGTTCTCGGGTAAACGTGCATAGAATGTCAGAAGTTATTTAGTAAAGCTACAATCACATCCACTGAACCTTATGGGCTTTAGTTCTCAGTATACATGTGTAGGATCTTCCTTGCAAGGAGGCCTGTAAGATATATTCAGAAATAGGACCATAACATTTGAATAAACTATGGAAAGTTTTCAGTTAATCCAATTAATTTTTTTTCTATAAACAGGCAGCGCCTTTATGGCAGCAGGCTGATTAGTTTAAGAATCTTTCTTTCTGCCTTTGACAGAAAGTCCTCAATGCAGCTGAAAATAAACAAATAAATAATAAAAACAAAAACACAAAGATAATTCTGAAACTAACCTATTAAAAATTAAACAAAAGATACAGTTTTTTAAAATATCAGCTAAAAGGATGTATTGTCATGGTCAGAATCAACTGGCTGTCATTGGTTCTCCAGGCTGCGTGGCTGTGATCAGGTAGTTTTTGCTCCTAACATTTCGCCTGCATCCACAGCTGGAATCTTCAGAGGTATGTCATGATGACATACGAAACGTCAGGAGCAAAAACTACCAGGCCATGGCCATGCAGCCTGGAAAACAAATAACAGGCAGCTAAAAGGATACTAAATACATACAGTAGAACATGGCAACCTTTGCCGGGTGCCAAAGTGTCAACAATGATAACACCAGACCAATGCGCCTGAGGGAGACAAGACACAGTTACAGTTAGACTGCGGGTTAACTTCAAAGATAGTCTGGGAAATGGAAACATAACAAGAAAATCTAAACATGTTTTCATTTTTAAACACTCCATGCTTTCAAAAGACCCATTAACCACAGAAAGTCTTTTGCAACCTTAAAGATGAATGAATGGATTTGTTGTGGTATTTGTGAGCCAAGACTCATTTCCCAAAATGCGTGAAGTGTTATATTCAAATGAAAAAAAATTGTATTTCTTGGTGGGTAATTCCCCCGAAAACTGCCACAACTGGGTCTTTTCCTCCACTTTTGAGACAACTAAGAAACCCTGCAACTAAGAAACATCTGCAAGGATTTGCCAATGTTTAGGACTTCTTCTTTTTTACAGTAATCACATAACTAGCTGTATATAAAACTAACCTTGGGTAACATTTTGGTCAGGGCTTTGAAGAGGTGATTGGCAAGACACACGGCAGCTGCATAAGGAGCCCCAAAGGCTAAGGCCTTTACTTCCCATAACTAGGTGCAATTTGAATTAAAGACAGGACTGGACAATAGAGTGATTAGCCCTTCCCCACAAAAACTACTCCTGATTCCCGCTGCCAAAGACATTAGAGCAAATAGGATTTGCATTCACCAAAACTGCTGCTGCTGCAGGGAATGCAAATGCAACTACAAATGTAAATGGACTGATAAGCCCCACCCGCAATACAATGCACTCAACCACACCTTTGCATAGCAAGTTCCACCCAAACACTTACTGATTGGTTCCCCACCCTGGGACATGGACAATATTATATCCCACTAAACATTCTCTTCTCACTGGACATAATGTATAACAGACGTCTCTCTGTGATTCACCTCTGAAGATGCCAGCCATAGATGCAGGCAAAATGTTAGGAACAAGATCCACCGGACCACGGCCGCACAGCCTGGAAAACCCACAACAACCAATTGAATCCAGCCATGAAAGCCTTCAACAATACAGGGCACGTGTACTTTGCCTTTCTCGGATGCAAACTGCTTCTCATTTGGGGTGATTTATAAAGAAAAGTAACTGGACCATGGGGTGTTGTCATCACAGATGGCTTCTCTATTAAAGTGTAATTCAGGAATGGGGGGGGGGGGGTGTGTGGAGTTAATCAGATCAGTCAGGTTCCAGTTGCTTAGAGGATGAACTATAATCAAATACAACTCAATGATTCTGCTGTAACACTTTACAATTGGGATGAGGGTTTTTTTTAATGATCCATACCAAAATAAAGATGTATACACCTCCAAATAAAAATATTACTATAATGCAGAAAGCCATATACACAGATTACTTTGTCTTGATAGTGGGCCAATAACCTCTGCTGAGACCAAGATTCATCAATGGAATGCTAGCACAAGCCGTTTCATTCTTAAGCCATGGGAAGACTCCAAGCAGATTTTTTCACCCAATCAGGATCCATGCCCAGTTCTCCTCCATCTGACAGCTCTCGGCTCCCACAGCTCCTGCCTGTGAAGGTCACTTAAGGCGCAGCAGAACCATTTTAGTAGTGAAACAGGACCTACCTTATATACTCGCGTATAAATCTACTTTTTCAGCACACTTTTAATGCTGAAACCCCCCCCCCCCCCCGCCAACTTATATGCGAGTGAACGGGTGGTGAGCGGGTGGGGGGGGGACGGGTGGTGAGCAAAAAAGGCTGGGAGCTGAGGGTGTTTTTCTGCACCTGCTCCCTGCTATGTGGACACAAAGGCAGCCCCCAGGTAAGCCTTGGGCTGTTGCTTCGCTGCACTACAGGTGGCCAGTAGTTTCATTCACAGTGAATATTCACTGTGAATAAGTATGAATATTAAATGTTAAATTTATATGTTACAGAATTTTTGATCAGGCCAGGAAGCTCCATCAATGCTAGGGAGCCATGCTCATTGGGAAATCTGCACCATTGGAGCCCATGGTGGCAGGAATCCCCCCCACACACACACACACACAGAGGGTGCCCTGGGGTGAAGCCACTCCCAGCACCTTTCTCGGCCCCCACCCAGTGTTTTTGGAAAGCAGGTGGGACTTCTGTCCAGCTGAGCTTGCAGACCTGCAAAAAAGACTTGCTTTGGGGCAGCGGCGGCCATCACCACGCAATCATCTTCACTGTGTAATGATAAGCTATCCGTGCTGAAGAAGAACCTGAGGGGACTTTTTAAAAGGGGAAACTTGTTGAGCATCTTCCCTATGAAACTCTGAAGAGATGCTGTCTGTGACGGTTATATATTCCACTTCAGAACTTTTAAAGTTATTGTTGATACCAGACTGGTTTTCTTTGAAATAAATATTTAAAAATATTTTATTGGTATCTATTTTTATTTTTGAAATGTACCAGTAGCTGCTGCATTTCCCACCCTAGTCTTATACTCGAGTCAATACATTTTCCCAGTTTTTTTATGGCAAAATTAGGTGCCTCAACTTATATTCAGGTCGACTTATAGGTGAGTATATACAGCACCTCCTCCATTGGTCACCAGCTAAAAACCTGGTTGGATCCAATGCAATATACATGATCTTCCCTGCCCTCTCCCAACATTTTAAATTTTGTGAAAATAATTTCAGATAGACATTAGAGTCTAGTACCTTCAGGCTGAATCTCAAGTCACTCAAGTCCTCTTCAACTAAATTTCAGATGCCATTTCTAAAATGTTTTGCAGAATAAGCTCCAAGCTTGACGATAACCTCTGGGCCAGCACTTTGTTAATGGGAATGTTCTTAACCTCTTCGGCTTTGCGCAATCTTATGCCTAGCAGAGATTCACCCAATGTGGCCTGCACACAGAAGAGAAGAAGCAGAGTTTGGATTTATACCCCGCTTTTCTCAGACAGAGACATTAACTGGGCAGACTTGGCTTTGGCAGTTGCCTTGGCCAGCCTGGAAATCTTGATCACCTTGTTCTCTGGAAGGAACAACATGTTATTTTGGGTATCAATAAGGACTCCTAATTGTCAGCTATGAGAAGTAATGAGGCTGCTTTTTTCTTTGCCCAGAACATAGCCATTGGAGTCCAGTATTTGTATGGTACGGCTATCGTTAATGGCTTGTTTCCTGGTGGATGAACAGATCAGCCTTATTAATCCGTTGCAGAAAACTAAGGCAGAAACTCAGTGTCACTTTAGAGAATGACAAGATCTGATTATAAATTTATCTGTGAAATGGTTGTGGAAGTGAGATCTGACTGGTTTATTTTAGAATAACATTTGTGAGTTTCAACATGTGAGGGGGATCTTGCCTTATTTCTCTTGAAAAAAGGCGAATGCTTTTGCCCTCTTCTCATACAATTATTACAAAACCCAACAACTGATTTTTTAAAACAATTCTGCTAATAAATTTCACAAAACACATCCTCCCTTTCAACTCAGTCCCATAGCAAATAGACATGGCATAGTGACACTCTGGCTCATTCCGCATATGCAGAATAATGAACTTTCAAACTGCTTTCAGTGCTCTTTGAAGCTGTGCGGAACAGCAAAATCCACTTGCAAACAGTTGTGAAAGTGGTTTGAAAATGCATTATTTTGTGTGTGCGGAAGGGGCCTCTGTCATCCTGTGGACCCGACTTAAAGCCAATTACAAACATGATTAGTCAGCCCTGGGACAGCCTGTAAAACTATACTCTGTCTCACCAAAAGAAAAAAACCCCCAAACTGTAACTTCATTCACCACATGCTAGACAGTCTTTGTTTTTGAATGCTTCGTTTGGGTGCCCAAACAGAGCATTCTACAACGAAGATGGTCCAGCGTGTGACAAATGAAGAGACAATTTTGGTTCTTTCTTTTGGTGAGAGAGATTAGATGTGGTTCAAATCCCTACACAGTTATGAAATCTCTATTCCTTGACCGTAACATGGAAAGAATAACTATACCTTGAACACTTAGGGCTGATGTTGAGATCCAAGCCTATTTCATACAAACAAAAAAGAAATTCACCTAATTTATGTTTACACAGACCCCAGCAGAGCAACAATCAGGTGGGAAAAATTAAATAACCTTTTTCTAACCTAGTCTGCACTTGTCCTAGCGGCAGATGAATGCTTAGGCTTGATACTAACTCTCTAGCTATGCCTGGCACAGATTAAAGGCTCAGAGCTGGCAAAAAGTTTTTCCGTATCTACAGCTAGAAAACAAGCAGTCAGCCCAAATTTGGGGCATAATCCATTAGGTTAAAAAAAACCTCTCATTGATATTTATTCAAAATGAATAAAATGTTCTTCTTTTCAAACTGGTAAGAGTGCTTAACCGCTTACTCATTTTGGTAGATTTAAATGTCTAAAGACATAGCAGGCATGTTTTCCACACAGTGTTTTCTCAACCTACTATAAAGTTTGCTGGCATCTCATAAGCCACACAGGTACGCTGTTCGATGGCGTGGGGGAAGGAGTCCATTATTGTGGTACACATGGCCACCAATCGCATTAAGAAATGCAGTCACAACATCCTAGAAGCCAAATATAGGCTGTTCACGAAGAGGTGGCGTCCTAGAGTCCCAAGGCAGTGTGTTCAAAAATGCTGCCTCTGTCACATGCAAGACCAGCTAGCCCAGGAGAGCTGTAGAGTCGGAATATAATGATTAGTTGATAGTTTACATTTCCCAGATACCCAGAACATTTTTCGGGACAAGGGAAGTTTACACAAAAGAGATGTTCTCCAACTTGATTGCAATGGAACCAAAATGCTGGAACTACCTTGGGGGGGGGGGAGGGGGGTGTTGTTTGCTTGTTCATCTATGTCAAGAACTCCCACATCAGTTTATGGACGAGAGGAGAAGGCACACACATAAACAGGAGCCTGAGGAGCATCTTAGTTGGAATGACTTCCCGCCCTTTGTGATGATGCTGTATTTCATCCTATATGAGCACAGGCTATAAAAGTACACACAAACTAATCTACAGCCAGGTCAACATGTAAGGGGAAAACTCACACACCAAAAATGTCCTTAAAGACAGATACAATATAATACACGTTACATGCTAATGCCAGAGTCCTCCCAGCCAAAATGGGTCACTGCAAAGCCCAGTACTAAGAGGACAGAGGTATGTAGACAACAAACCAAAAATGGTGGTAATCAATGGTGTTTCTATGCACAATCTCCAGAGATGCCACATGGGATCACATGACGAATTATAATGGTCCATACATCAACAGCTGTAGAATTCAACAAATAAGGGTCAAGAGGAATCAGTTACCGGTATTTTAAGAGCTGACCAAATTATTCAGCACAGTGAAAACCCAAGCTCCTAAAGGATATCTCCACAGTAGATGAATAGGCATCAAATTCAATCATAGATCCTTTTTTTGCAATGGGTACAATTGTCTACCTTTATATATTCTACTACGCCTTCTCTCCAGGAATGATATTTTGGAGTTAGGGGAGAAAGATGAGTATAAACATCAACTCAGTATACCAAGGAAATGAAAAGCCAGTTCCAATTAGGAAAAGACAGAAAATAAAATGGCAGTTATCGCAATGAGCTTACACAAATCAGTGGAGTTGCCACATTTAAAATGTCAAGTTAGGTTCACTTGGTGTCTGAAAACACCTAGGTCTAAGAGTTAGAAACAGGACACTAAAATGATCAAAGAGTTGGAGAAAGCTCCTACAAAACAATTTATGCAATTATGACAGGTGTGCAAAGAGCGATAGCTCACATTTTTACAAACTTTAGGGCCGCCCAATTAAGTTCACTGCCAATAATATCATGATTGACAAAAAAAGAGATTTCTTCACCAAAGTGAACTTATGAAATTAACTAGCACAAAATGACGCGATCGTTCTAAGAAGTCTCCAGTATCTTCATGTACAGCACAACTATCAATGTACAGTGCACTCCTGGGGGAAGGGGGAATGCTCAGGGGGCAGCGAGACCCTGGTGGCAGCGGAGAGGGCATTTATTTTATTTAATGAATTAGTAATTATATTTGCATGCCGTCCTTCCCCTCACGGGCTCAGGGCGGCTTCCAGCATAACACAAACAATTCTAAAGCTAAGCATAATTTAAAATCACAGATAGTGGATGAAAACCACTCTACAATAAAATACGCCTTAATAACCCTGACACTAACAACAGAAGAGGGGAAGAGACAAAGGAGGCTGTAATAGATGGCACAACGGTGGCTGTCTCAACCAGAAGCCTGGCAGAACAGATCCGTCTTACAGGCCCTGTAGAATTTCATCAAATCCTGCAGGACCCAGGTCTCATTAGACCAGGGGTCTGCAACCTGCAGCTCTCCAGAGGTTCATGGACTACAATTCCCATCAGGCCCTGCCAGCATGGCCAATTGGACCCCTGCAGAGCGTTTCACCAGGTAGGGAACAGTGACGAAAATGCTCTGCCCCTGGCTCAGGCCAGCTGGATACCTTTTGGTCCAGGACAGCACAGAGGCACCTATGTCGGTGCTGGGGAGCAACACAGCAGTGTAATGCCTAGGCACCAGTGCCACCAGCACTCCACTGGTACAGGAGTCCACACCAGCGCCAAAGGAGGTGATCCCAAGGGAGGGGCTGGGTTCCTGAACCCTTTCAACCTGGAAATGCCCCCATTTTCTGATCCAGACTTACAATGGCAAAATCAGTGGCGCTAGCCACTTTCACAGGGGAAGGGGCAGTATCGCTTTCGGCTTGCTGCGCTGTCCCTGGGGCAACTACCCCCCCCCCCCACTTAGGATTGCACTGATAGTCACTGCAGCTAAACAGAGCCATGTTGTTCAGATCCATGGAACAAGCAAGGGAGAATCATCCCCTTCACTCTGCCCACTGATCTTCTCACAAGTATCTGGATGACCATGACAAGAAAAGTGACGTTTAGGTCAGACCCAGCTGAGCCCCTTTTTTGTTCTCAAAGAGCAGCATCCCCAAATGCTGTTAAAGTTTGGGTTGAGCTCCCGAGCCCAAGCAGCCAATCCTACTCCCACCAGCTAACGTAACAAGACTCCTACTGGATCTGAGCAAAAGTCCATACAATTCAATTCATGGCTGGGGAGGGGGGGCCGCTCCAGTCACACGCCTCTACGATGATCTCAGACAGGACCATTTGGAAAGCCTGCCTGGCCATCTCAGCAATGATTTCATCCTGTGGCAGAGTTAAGCCATCATTCTGTTGATCCGCCGTTACCTTTTTCAGGCTCAACGTGGCCTGGCATTTGAAAAGGTACACTGCCCCTGCAGGGGGAGGCTCTCCTAGACCGTACCATGCAACGTCCGCGTCCAGCCGGGGCCTGCCCGAGAGCCCCACCCTCTCTAGGGTGAGGGGGGGCTGGGCGAGAGGCCTGACGCGCCCGGAGGCGGCTCTGCCGCGGAGACCCCGGCCCCCTCCTCACCGGTTCCTGTTCCCGGCGCGGCGCCCAAGGCCCCCTTCGGCACCCGGCGGCGGCGGCGGCTGCGCCTCGGGGGCCCCGTGGTGGCCACTCCCGCCCCGCGGCACCCACGGCATAGGGGAGGGGCGGCGCTGCAGGAGGGGAGCCCCACGCCGAGCCGGCCCCGGGGCGAAAGGGGAGCTGCCGGGCCCCCGGAGCCGCCGCCGCCGCCGCTGCCTCCTCCACCTCCACCTCTGCCCGGCTCCTTCTGCCGCTTCTCCTCAGCAAGGCCGCTCGGGCGCCGTCGCCTAGCAACCGCGCTGGCCCCTCCCGCGGCTACTCCAGGGATGCTCCACCGCTGCGCATGCGCCCACGGCAGACAGACCGCACGCCGCTCCGACTGAGCGACGAGAGGTTGGCGGCTCTGCGCATGCGCGCATCGTGAGTCCGCGGCTCGCCGGCCGAGGCTGTTCGCTCTTGGTGAGAGCCGAAGGGGACCAGGTGGCTATGCAGCGCGCACGCGCACTTGGAAAGCCTGCTGCAGCTGCAGGTGCGACCCAGGTGGGAACGGGAGTTTGTGCCTGGCCAAGGTATTCGAGGGGGCGCTTCTCTGGCCCCTTGATGCAGTAACAGGGTCTCCCATTATCCCATGATCTCCCATGATCCTCTGAAGATGCCAGTCACAGATGCAGGCGAAACGTCAGGAGAGAATGCTGCTAGAACACGGCCATACAGCCCGGAAACCACGCAGCACCCAAGGGTCTCCCATTGTTATCGTTTCAAAATTGATTTTTATTTATTAATTCATTAAATAATAAATTAAATTTATTAATAAGTTAACCCGTCTTCTTCTTGATTTTGATTTTTGATTTATAAATTTATTGTTAGAGTCCCCTGTTGTTATCATTGTTTCATGTTTCAAAATTGTTCATTCTTGAGTTTTATTTATCTGTTATTTATTATTTAATGTGTTATTTATTATTATAAATTTGTTATTTATTAATTATCATTTAAATTATTAACAAATTAATTCATTTTGTTCTTGGTTTTTATTTCTTCATGTATTGCAGAGGTGGAGCGAGGGGAAACTGCACCCAGAATGCGCACACGCCCCGCGCCCCTGCCACAGCACCGCCCACCCCATCACGTACCCTTCCTCTTGGTTCCTTCAGTGTCTGGACCTCACTTTCTGTTAACACCTTAACTTGATGCTCTATACCTTATACACCGTAGACTGTACACCTTAGACATAAGAGATATTACAGCCTTCCAGCTGCACTGGCACATTAGACTATACCCGTGGTGGCGAACCTTTGGGACTCCAGATGTTATGGACTACAATTCCCCTCAGCCCCTGCCAGCATAGCCAATTGGTCATGCTGCATGGCCAATTGGCCATGCTTGCAGGGGTTGATGGGAATTGTAGTCCATAACATCTGGAGTGTCAAAGGTTCGCCACCACTGGACTATACTAACTGAACAGAAACACTACTGGGTAATAAAAGGAAGACTGTAAAGCTGTTGCCTCTAGGGGGCTTCTTAAAGGGACAGGGTCTAAGTAAAGTTCCCTCCCATAGAACAATATACAAAGGAACTCAATCCATTGTAACTAAAGGGACAACTGAGTGTTAATAAGAAAATAGTCAGAGCTTCTCTGGGGGCATGACATTACTTCCTATCTGATCTTTTAAACTGGAGAGGCTCGAGATTGAACCTGGGGCTTTCTGCATGCAAAACAAAGGCTTTGCCTCTGAGTCATGACCCTCTCCCATTATATTACCAGGCTTCGCCCAAAGATATCACAGTGAGGAGCAGGTGAGTCTGCAAGCGTGGCTCCATGGATAACTCGAGAGGCTGCGGTTGCTATGACAATGGCAATGGCAAGCAGTTGTCAAAGGCTGCTTGAGAGAGGGCATAATGTCCAGCCCAGATGGGCTTGCAGCAATGTATTGTAAGTGCTTGGAAGAAAATGTAATACTACCACTGCAAAGTTATAAATGAAACAAGGCAAAGGGAAGACATTGCCCTCATCACGGCTGGGAGCTTGCGTAATATTGATACATAAAGAAGGCCATTATCCAGCTCAGCCAATGTCTTATAGACCCATCTTACTACTGAATGTGGTCTCTAAGCTTTTTGCCTCAATTAGGTCAGAGAGACTCAACAGCCCCATCCAAAAATGAAAAATAACACTGAAGCATTTCTGAAAACAGCACCTGGAGTAGTAAGGTGGCCCGGTGCCCAACTGTGAACACAACTCAGGTGTTGCAAAAAGGTCTAGATAAAAATCTGGGTTTTTTAATATTTCCAAATCGATTCCAGCACATGGCTTAGCTCCAGAAAAAGATAAAGCCAGATTTAGCAAGCAATAGAATTACCGGCTGGAGATGTTCCAGTATTACAAATTGCTCTCCAAAAGACAGTGATCAGGTCCTCTGGAGAACGTGGATGCTTTGGAGGATGGCTCTACAGCATCACATCCCTGGAGTGTCTTAACCTACTACATCTGTGTATGGTTCTCCAGTTGCACAGTGGCAGATAGGAAGGCACTCCAAAGGGTGATCACTACTGCACAGAGGATTATCGGCTGCCCTCTCCCCTCCTTGGAAGAACTCTATAATTCCCGAAGCCTAAAGAAAGCCCAAAATATTCTGAGAGATCCGTCTCATCCAGCACACTCTCTTTTTGAACTGTTACCATCCGGCAGACGATACAGGTCTATCAAAACTAGGACAAAGAGGCTTAGAGACAGCTTCTACTCTAGAGCTGTGGTCAGTGGTGGGATTCAGCAGGTTCGCACCACTTCGGCAGAACCGGTTGTTAAAATGATGCTTGTAAACAACCAGTTGTTAAATTATTTGAATCCCACCACTGGCTGTGGTGATGCTGAACTCCGGGGCTTTGTGTTGATGTGTTTGGGGCTGTGTAGGGATGGGTGGAGGAAGGGGAGAGTGAGGATGGGGTATGAGTCTGAAATTGTGTGCATTGAGGGATGCTGCTGTAAATTTTCGTTGTGCGTGCACAATGACAATAAATGCTTATGCTTATGTTAAACTCCCTCCTTCCCCAAAGTCTGCCCTCCCCAACCGCCCTTCCAAATTCCTGGGAATTTCCCAACCCAGAGCTGGCAACCCTTAGAAGGGTGGAACTCTGTCCCAGCTGTAAGCAGAACCTTGAACCCTGCTGGACACAGTGTGCAACAGACTTCTCTCTGCGATATATACCTCTGAAGATGCCAGCCACAGATGCAGGCAAAACGTTAGGAACAAGATCCACCAGACCACAGCCACACAGCTCGGAAAAACCACGACAACCAGTTTTTCCTTTAAGTTTCATTAACCGATTATGCACATGTCTGCACATGCACATGCGAATGGGGGCGAATGTCCGTCGCAGCAAGATTTCTTGTACAGACATATTTCCTGGTACCCTACTTTCATATCCCATTCTCTCTGCAGCAAGTGAGACTACTTCTAGCCCAGTGGTTCTCAACCTGGGGGTCGCGACTCCTTTGGGGGTCGAATGACCCTTTCACAGGGGTCGCCTAAGACTCTCTGCATCACTGTTCTCTAGCTGTAAAATGGGTAAATGTTAGGGTTGCGGGTCACCACAACATGAGGAACTGGATTAAAGGGTCACGGCATTAGGAAGGTTGAGAACCACTGTTCTAAGCCTCATGTCAGTTTGCTTTGCTGCCAGAGGGGGACAGACTTGCCAGTGAGCACAGCTAAGCCCCGGAAATCTTCCCTCTGCCCACAGCCAGCCTACCTAGCTTCACCCTGCCGTCCATGCTTTCCCCCTCATCCCCTTTTATGTTGCCGGCTCCTTCCTGCTTCTCAAAATGCTTATATAGAGATATCAATATCGTTATAATAATAACAGAGAGAGCTTCTCCAAAGAATAGTAGCAGCAGGATCTCTTTTTGGCTCCACCCCACCTCTCCCGCTCTACTTCCACCCCCCACCCCCAGGAGGGCTTTTAAAAACTTTATTTCAAACCAGCCTTTCTTTTAAAACAAGCCTCTCTTTTCCCTGACATGACAGCAGCAGCAGGGAGAGAGAGAGAGTGAGAGAGAGAGTGCGTGTGGGGAGAGATCTGTGGCTTTAGGGCTGATTTGATGGGTGGGGTTAAGAGAACCAGCATTGTAGGCTGTGGGCTGCCTCCTTGCATGAAAACAGAGAAATGCAAGAAGAAGAAGAAGAAGAAGAAGAAGAAGAAGAAGAAGAAGAAGAAGAAGAAGAAGAAGAAGAAGAAGAAGAATTTGGATTTATATCCCCCCTTTCTCTCCTGCAGGAGACTCAAAGGGGCTGACAATCTCCTTGCCCTTCCCCCCTCACAACAAACACCCTGTGAGGTAGGTGGGGTTGAGAGAGCTCCGAGAAGCTGTGACTAGCCCAAGGTCACCCAGCTGGCGTGTGTGGGAGTGCACAGGCTAATCTGAATTCCCCAGATAAGCCTCCACAGCTCAGGCGGCAGAGCTGGGAATCAAACCCGGTTCCTCCAGTTTAGATACATGAGCTCTTAACCTCCTTCGCCACTGCTGCTCCTCTGTGAAGAGGCCAGAGGTAAGGCTTCCAATCATAACAGGACATTATGTTGAACTGCCTATCATGCAAGAGGTTGCCCCCAGAGTGGAGAGGGAGGAGGGAAGAGACAGAATGGAGGGGGGGGGCAGAATGAGCAGAGGAAACAAAACCCTAACCCCCCCCCTTTCTCTCCTGTAATGAGTCTCAAAGCAGCTTACAAACTCCTTCCTTTTCTGGTTGTGGTGCGTTTTCCAGGCTACGTGGCCGTGCTCTGGTAGATCTTGCTCCCAGCATTTTGCCTGCATCTGTGGCGCCCCCCAAAAGACACCTTGTGAGGTAGGTGGGGCTGAGAGAGTTCTGAGAGAACTATGACAAGCCCAGCAGGAATGTAGGAGTGGGAAAACAAATCCGTTTCACCAGATGAGGCTCTGCTGCTCAGGTGGAGGAGTGGGGAATCAAACCCAGTTTTCCAGATTAGAGTCCACTGCTCTTACCACTACACCACACTGGCTCCTATTGCAGAAAAAAACAATGGAATCTGCATTCAGAAAGTCACCCTGGCAGAGTGTTGTGTCTGCAGACCGTTCTTCTTGCATGCCAGCTAGCCCTGAACAGCCCTGGAAATTGGTACTCACAGCCACAGCCTCTGACCAGGATGGTCTAGATCAGGGTGTCCAACTCTGGCTTTCCAGATATTCATGGCCAATTGGCCCTGCTGGCAGGGGCTGATGGGAATTGTAGTCCATGAACATCTGGATGGCCTGGTCTAGATCATTCCACCCATTGGTCTCAGTCCCCTAGATCTGTTCCACTAATAACCACACTTGTCCCAGAGGATCCAACTCATCAGTTCACTGCAAAATACATCCACAAAGGAAGCCAAACAAATCTCAATAGTCTGATCCCACCTGGTGGTTGAACGATTGATTGATTGATTCTCTGTGAACCTGTCTAAAAAAAAGTTGGGGGAATTTTTTGGGTGGCGGGGAATGTCATAGCCTAACAGATGTGGTGGTTGCTGCTATCATCATCATCGTCATCAACAACAACAGCAACCTATTCTTATTTTAGTCTGTCCAAATGGGAAATCCACATTAAAAAATCATTTAAAATACGCTATACACTATGTAAAATACACCATTGAATAACAATAACATTATTATTATTATTATTATTATTATTATTATTATTGTTGTTGTTGTTGTTGTTGATACAAAAACAGTTATACACAGCAAACAAGATCAATATGCTGGATTTTGTATTACATCACACGTCGGACACTTCCCAAGCATCTAGGACTGTGTGATGTATCGACGAATAATGCGTGCAGAGCCGAGTAGGGTGGCCTTTTGCCGCTGACATATGGTGATTTTGTCAGCGCCGATTGTTTTTAAGTGCCGTCCAAGGTCATTAGGCACTGCACCCAGTGTGCCGATCACCACTGGGACCACCTTTGCTGGTTTGTGTCTTTGTAATTCAATCCTTAAATCCTCGTATTGTGTAAGCTTTTCCAGTTGCTTCTCATCAATTCTGCTGTCACCAGGAATTGCAACATCGACTTATTAATTAATTAATTAATTAATTAATTAATTAATTAATTAATTAATTAGATTTGATATACTGCCCTATCCCCGGAGGGCTCAGGGCGGTGCACAATATAAAACATCATATAAAAACATAAATATAATATAAACAGCAACGATAAAACGATAATACCCTGCAATATCACAGCAATAATAACAAATGCCAAGCTGTGAATGTTGGAGAAATGTAGCTTGAACATGTTCGGGGATTGCCACGATGTCTCTAATACAGGCTTTACAAAGAGCTTTTCCTTCCAAAGGATGCTCTCTCTTTCTTTCGGAGGCTGTTATTGTTGCTTCCCCTTCGGGGCCCCTTTCAATGCACGCCACCCCGGTTCCCCCCACTTTCCACCCTCTTGCAAAAAAAACATGCATCCCCAAACCAGCATCATCTCGCTCTTCTGCACTCCTAACAACCTTTGACATAATTAGCTGTGACAAATGTGCAGGTGGGAGGGCCGGAAAGGGGGGTGGCGCTCTCCGCGCTTTGCATGCCGGGATTCGTAGTCCGCGCTGCCTGCCGGAGCCTGCGCGTCTATAGCGCCGGGGACTAGAACTCCCAGCAGACCCCGCCCGCTCCCACCGCCGCCTTTGCGCCCAGGGAGCCCGGCGGGGGCGGCCACGTTCGCGTCTATTGTAGTGGATCCCCCCTCCCTCCCCCCCTTGCAGTCCCTTCCTTGGCGTTGTGTGCATTGGCACGGGAGGCGGTGGGGGGCAGAGGAGCATGGCCGACGAGCAAGAGATCATGTGCAAGCTGGAGAGCATCAAAGAGATCAGGTGGGTGCTCCCTCCCTCTCCTCGGGGCGCTTTCCCTTTGTGCGGTTCCAGCGCGAGGCGCGTCTCCTCGGGAGTAAGACCCATCTTGCACCCCGGGTCCACGGCCATAAAAGATTGCAGCCCGATCCCCCCCCCCCCCCGCGTTGCCTCTCCTTGGTTAAATGCGGAGGGGGGGGGGGTGAATTGCTCTCAGTGCAAAAGGCAGCCAGTGGCCGCGGCACACTGATGCGCACAAAAGCTTGGCGCGGAGCTTTTCGCATGGCAGCGGAGCAAAGGAGCGGGGCGAACCCGGAGGCGAACCGATGGCACAGAGAGCTTTGTGTTGCTGATGCTGGTGGAGCCCAGTGGGCGAACGCATACTCCGCAGCCAGGGATGCGCACAGTATGGACACAAATGCGAGTTATTAAAGCCTGCTTTTTTAATGGGGAGCTCCCTGGGGGTGGGGGGGCAGGCTGGGGCTGGTGGCAGAGCATCTGCTTGGTAGGCAGAAGATCCAGTGGTGGGATTCAAATAATTAAACAGCTGGTTGTTTACAAGCACCATTTTAACAACCGTTTCTGCCGAAGTGGTGCGGAATCGGCTGGATCCCACCACTGGGGAGATCCCAGGTTCGATCGCTGGCACTTGCAGTTAAAAGGAATCACCTGGTGTACAGCAGAAGGAAAGGCCAGGCCAGTCTAAGGAAACTAGTTTGAGGCTATTCTACATTTTAGGGTAGGCTGACCAGATGTCCCGCTTTTGGCGGGACAGTCCTGCTTTAAAACAATTTGTCCCACGTCCTGCGGGTTTTTTCAAGTGTCCCGATTTTTGGAAGGCTGCCGCACTGCCTTCTGTCACAGGGCGGGAAACGAGAGCGCCCCAGAAGGTAGTGTGCGCGGCCGCCCGGCTACCTGCCCGTCCCGGTTTACAAAGGTGACCATCTGGTCACCTTATTTTAGGGAGAAAACTCATGAACAGATTATTCTTTTGGCTAACAAATGAAGAGAGCCCCGTTGATGCTGTTTAGGATTGCGCTGTGTAGATTGCTGAGGGGCAAGCCTCTGGAATGAAGCAAACTTTTGGCCTGTAGCATCATGGATAAAAAGGGCTGTTAAGGCACAGCCGACATGGTAAGAGAAGAGCAGATTCATAAACCGGAAGCTGCTTGATGGCATCTCTCTCTCTCCCCCCTCCCTCCCTCCCTCTCTGGCCCCTTCCGCACACGCAAAATAATGCGTTTTCAAACCACTTTCACAACTGTTTGCAAGTGGATTTTGCCATTCCGCACAGCTTCAAAGAGCACTGAAAGCAGTTTGAAAGTGCATTATTCTGCATATGCGGAATGAGCCTCCCTCTCTCCCCCTCCCCCTCTCCCCCCTCTCTCTCCCCCCTCTCTCTCTCACTCACACTCACCATTTCTTCTCTCTTTCAATGGCATATTCTTCCTTCTTCTAAGGGTCCCCTGTATGGAGTCTATTCCCTTAACAAGCCCCTTCAACTTGCAAGAACGGCTTGGCCTATGCCCTATGCCGACTACCTTGCAAATAGGAATTTCTCTCCCCCCTACAAATTCTGTCTGTCTCTTGCAAGGGAATCCTACATTCCGTCAGTTTCCAAAGTCATTTTAGCAGAGCAAACAATCGCATGTCAGTGTTCTCGATGGGAGACCTCCAAAGAAAATCAGGGTGGTTATGCAGAGGAAGGCAACAGCAAACCACCTCTGTTCGTCTCTTGCCTTGAAAACCCTACAGGGTTGCTGGAAGTCGGCTGCAATTTAATAGCACTTTCCAACACCAGTGTCACAGGCCAAAAGTTTGCCCATCCAAATAATAGCCAGGGCTGACCCTGCTTCGCTTCTGAGATCTGATGAAACCAGCTAGCCTGAGCTATCCAGGTCAGGGCACATCAGCTGATGATGAGCTCCACCTGAGGCTCTGGAGCAGGGGCGTATCTGCCTGGGGACATGGGTTACCCCATGTCCCCGGGTGCAACTAACCTGGTCATGGGGGCCACAAAATCGGCCATCCACGTGAACAGATGGTCATCAGCCCGGTCCCCCACATAGCCCCGATGATGACATAGGCGGGGCTGAGGGAGACCAAAGACGAGGCAGCTGCCTCGTCGTCTTCAGCCTTCCTTGGCCCCACCCACATTGTCATTAGGGCTATGCAGGGAGCAGGGCTACATGACCCGCGGGGAGCACCCGGAAGAGGTTTTGCCCCCTAGCACCATTTCCACCCCATACGCCTCTGCTCTGGAGAATCACTGCCAGTCTGGTTAGACAAGACTAACATACATGGATGGATGGATGGATGGATGGATGGATGGATGGATGGATGGATGGATGGATGG
>NC_059437.1:2910895-2937140 GCF_021028975.2 Sphaerodactylus townsendi | reverse complement strand
TGGATGGATGGATGGATGGATGGATGGATGGATGGATGGATGGATGGATGGATGATCTGACTTAGGAGAGGGCAGCTTCATGTCTCCAAGGGGGGATGAAACCTTTGATTCTCCATCTGCAGCCCGATCCTGCCGTTCTGCTTCCTCAGTGAGCTCGTGTAGGATTCCAGCCAGCCAGAGAGCATTTGAAGTTTCCCAGCACAAATCAAATGGTGGAACTTAAGCTTTGGAGATGCTTGGGAGTATGTCGAGAGTCCATATAGCACTTTCAGTAGCAGAATGTTCATGTACAATTGTTTGCTGTACTAAAATGACTTTGGAAAATGTAGGATCCCCTTGCAAGAGACAGAAAGAATCTGTAAGGGGGAGACACGCTCATATTTGCAAGGTAGTCAGCATAAGCCAAATCCTTCTTGTAAGCTGAAGGGGTTTGTTAAGGGAATAGACCTCACACAGCGGACCCTTACAAGATGGAGGAGGAATTTGCCATTAAAGAAGATGAGAGAGAATGTGTTTGTATGTTAAGTGCCATCAAGTTGCTTCAACTTATGGCAAACCTGATGAATCGGTATCCTACGAAGCCCCTACGAAGAGAGGCTTAGAGAGCTGGGGATGTTTAGTTTGGAGAAGCGTAGGTTCAGGGGGGACCTGATAGCCATGTTAAGGGAGCAGCAGTGGCGTAGGAGGTTAAGAGCTCATGTATCTAATCTGGAGGAACCGGGTTTGATTCCCAGCTCTGCCGCCTGAGCTGTGGAGGCTTCTCTGGGGAATTCAGATTAGCCTGTGCACTCCCACACACGCCAGCTGGGTGACCTTGGGCTAGTCACAGCTTCTCGGAGCTCTCTCAGCCCCACCTACCTCACAGGGTGTTTGTTGTGAGGGAGGAAGGGCAAGGAGCTTGTAAGCCCCTTTGAGTCTCCTGCAGGAGAGAAAGGGGGGATATTAATCCAAACTCTTATTCTTCTTCTTAAAATATTTGAAGGGATGTCATGTCGAAGAGGGAGCAAGCTTGTTTTCTGCTGCCTCAGAGATTAGGACACGGAGTAATGGATTCAAGGTGCAGGAAAAGAGATGCCACCTAAACATTAGGAAGAACTTCCTGACCATCAGGGCTGTTCGACAGTGGAATGCACTACCTCGGAGTGTGGTGGAATCTCCTCCTTTGGAGGTGTTTAAACAGAGGCTTGATGAACAAAAGTCAGGAGTGCTTTGATTGTGTGTTCATGCATGGCAGGGGGTTGGACTTGATGGCCCTCGGGGTCTCTTTCAACTCTATGTTTTTATTAAAACAACGGCATTCCTCAAAGGCAGTCTGCTCAATGAGAGCAGCTGGGATCATTTACTCTCCCACGCAGACCAGATAGCACCCTGTTAATTTTAATGTAACGCCCTTCAATATATTGTGTTCACGTCATTCTCTGTAATGGAGCTTGTCACAGTCTGCAGTACTGGAGCAAAGTGTTGTTTCTCTTTAGCGTCAAACTCGTGCCCCTCCAGATGTTATGGACTACAGTTCCCATCATCCCCTGCCAGCTTTTCCCATAGAATAGTTTCTGTTTTAAAGTTACCTATGAGATCTCTGACAGTATAGTCTTTAGCAAAACTATACCCTTTGACACTCATTGGCTTCAAAAGGTGCAGGTTGGCTTGGGCTTGTCCTGTCAGTCTCTCGGTGTTTCCTTTCTATGAGGAGCTTCAAAATCAAGAGCCAGAGCCAGTGAGGTAGGATTCCCACTGTGTTCCCATGTTCCACACACTTTTAGCCTAACCTGCCTTAAGGAGCTGACGTGAAGATAAAAGGGAGAAGGGAATGATGTAAGCCCCTTTGGGGCCTCTGTTAGGAAGATATGCAAGGTAGAAATGAAGTCAGTCAAACAAAATTAATTCGTACAGCCTTCCGGAAGACCTCTAAATGTCATATCCTACTTGGGGCAATTCTCCAGATTTTCTTGTTCTCCATTTTTGTTGTGGTCAGTGCCTTGCAAGCCATTCCCAGCTGGGCTTCGTTCTCCTCCATCCCCTGTCATCTGCCCCTTGGCACCCTGGCACCCCGGCACCCCTGGGAGCAGCAGTGGCGTAGGAGGTTAAGAGCTCATGTATCTAATCTGGAGGAACCGGGTTTGATTCCCAGCTCTGCTGCCTGAGTTGTGGAGGCTTCTCTGGGGAATTCAGATTAGCCTGTCCACTCCCACACACGCCAGCTGGGTGACCTTGGGCTAGTCACAGCTTCTCGGAGCTCTCTCAGCCCCACCTACCTCACAGGGTGTTTGTTGGGAGGGGGGAAGGGCAAGGAGATTGTCAGCCCCTTTGAGTCTCCTGCAGGAGAGAAAGGGGGGATATAAATCCAAACTCTTCTTCTTCTTTTCATCTTTTTCTGTGCTTTTGTCACTGCTGCAGAAATAAGACGCTGCAGATGGAGAAGATCAAGGCCCGCTTGAAGGCCGAATTTGAGGCCCTGGAGTCGGAGGAGAGGCACCTGAAGGAATACAAGCAGGAGATGGACTTGCTGCTGCAAGAGAAGATGGCCCATGTAGAGGAACTGCGTCTGATCCATGCTGACATCAATGTAGTAAGTGACACGCAAGATTGGGGAAAATAAATGTTCATGGGGTGGCTTTTTATGTGCAGGGAGGTCCGATCCTGTGCTTAGCTCCTAGTCTTCAATGCCTGGTCTGAACAGGCAGATCCTATTCAGAATCAGGGGGCATACATTGAAAATGCTGGGGGGAAGAATGAGGACTAATAGAAGGAAACACTTCTTCACGCAACACGTGATTGGTGTTTGGAATATGCTGCCGCAGGAGGTGGTGATGGCCACTAGCCTGGATAGCTTTAAAAAGGGCTTGGACAGATTTATGGAGGAGAAGTCGATCTTGATCCTCCTTGATCTGAGATTGCAAATGCCTTAGCAGACCAGGTGCTCGGGAATAGCAGCAGCAGCAGAAGGCCATTGCTTTCACATCCTGCACGTGAGCTCCCAAAGCGAGTAGCCGAATGCTGGACTAGATCAGTGGTGGTGAACCTATGGCACGGGTGCCAGAGGTGGCACTCAGAGCCCTCTCTGTGGGCACGCACACACAGAGTTCGTCATGTGATAATAGTGTAATTATTTCAGGGAGATTATTAGCATTAAACTTAAGACCTAGTTTTGGGGAAGCAATGTAGGTAACCCTGTTAAGCGCTATTAAACCCTACTGATTTTCATGGGAAGAACTAAAGCATGATCCTTTACCTGGGAGTAAGCTCGGTTGCTGGCAATGGGGCTTGCTTCTGAGTAAACCCTCCTAGGGTCATGATTCACCCGTTGGTAGAGTTGCAGGGTTGCTTCAAAGCAAAGCCACCGACTACCAAGCTTACTCCTGAGTAACATGCACCTTGGAGCCAACCATTTTTTCTATACTAAAACCTCAGTATTCAGGTTAAATTGCCGTGTTGGCACTTTGCGATAAATAAGTGGGTTTTGGGATGCAGTTTGGGCACTCGGTCTCAAAAAGGTTCACCATCACTGGACTAGATGGACTCTGGTCTGATCCAGCAGGCTCTTTCTTATGTTCTTATGATCCTGTGCTTAGTGTTTGGTCTTTAGCAGGCAGTATTTAGTCACAGCTGTTAGCAGGGTTGCCAGCACTCCTGCTATGGCAAGAAGCTTCCCTACAGCAACCCATGTTGCCCACCATCTGTTCAAGCACTGGTGGGAGAATTCTTATAAAATAAAAGTTGGCATCATGTGTGCCGTTACATTCTTTCTGGGGGAAATCCAGATGTGACATTGAGTAGCTCTAGGAATGGCTGGAAACTCTACAGTAAAATTATAGAGCTTCCAGAGATTCGAGCTACCCAACAGCACTTCTGGGTTTTCCTGGAAGTGACATCATGGCACACATGATATGACTCACCACCCCCAGTCCCCACCCCTCCACACTTCCACCCTAGTTGTTAGCAGGAAAGGGGCCAATCTCAGTATTTGGGGGGGGGGGCGAGGTCTCTTTTTCTTTCTCCTTCTGCTGGGAAGCAGACCTCTTGCCTTGGCTGTGAAGGCAGCAGTCATTTTTGGACCATGTGCTCATCCAGGGAGCTCACTCAGCCTGCCAGGTAATGAGAATTCTTTGCAAACTTCTAAGCTTTAGGGGCTACCCGTGGTGGCGAACCTTTGGCACTCAGATGTTATGGACTAGTGATTTATCAGCCCCTGACAGCATAGCCCGAGGTGGCTACAATTCCCATGGCCAATTGGCCATGCTGTCGAAGAGCTGATAAATGCAATCCTGCTTATGGAAGTGCAGTTCTATTTTCAACAACTGCTTGCTAGGGTATGTTAAGAGATAGGGGCAGGGGATTTGTGTTTATATCTCCTTTGCTTTGGAAACCCTTGCTCAATCTGGTGCTGTGCTAAAAGATACTGGTAACTATTTTATTTTTAATAAATACTTTTAAACCTTAGGCGTGAAGCAGGTTCTCTGCCCTTACGAATGCCCCACTGTCTTGGATGCACCTATCTAGTGGGAGGGAGGAAGGCTAAGCAGCGGGCAAAGCAGCTTGTCCTCGGGACCTCAGACCTCCCTGTGGGACCCAGGAGAGGGAACCAGGAAACTGAGGCAGAGGCCTCCGCGGTTGGAAGAAGTTGAGGAGCCTTAAGAACATAAAACTAGCCTGCTGGATCAGACCAGAGTCCATCTAGTCCGGCATTCTGCTGCTGCGCGGTAGCCCCAAGGTGCCTTTGGGAGCTCACATGCAGGATGTACAGCAATGGCTACTGCTGCTGCTCCTGAGCACCCTGTCTGCTAAGGCATTTGCAATCTGAGATCAAGGAGGATCAAGATTGGTAGCCATAGATCGACTTCTCCTCCATAAATCTGTCCAGCCCTTTTAAAGCTATCCAGGTTAGTAATATCACCTCTCCTGTGGCAGCATATTCCAAACACCAATCACCGTTGGCGTGAAGAGTGTTTCTTTATTAGTCTAATTCTTTTTAGCATTTTCAATGAATGCCCCTGGTTCCTAGTATTGTGAGAAAGAGAAAAAAATGTCTCTCTGTCAACATTTTCTACCCCATGCATATTAATTTCATAGACTTCAATCATATCTCCCCTCAGGCATTCTCTCCAAACTAAAGAGTCCCAAACGCTGCAGCCTTTCCTCATAAGGTGCTCCAATCCTTCAATCATCTCGTTGCCCTTCTCTGCACTTTCTATCTCATCAATATCCTTTTGAGATGTAGCACAGAACTGATCACAGTACTCCCAAGTGCAGTCGCACCACGGCTGCAGAGGCATGACAATCTTTGCAGTTTTATTATCAATTCCTTTCTAATGATCCCCGTTTTCCACAGCTGCCGTGCATTGAGTTGACATCCCCATGGAACTATCAACTAAGACGCCCAAATCCCTTTCCTGGTCTGTGACTGATAGCACTGACCCCTGTAGCGTGTATGTGAAGTTTGGATTTTTTGCCCCTATGTGCATCACTTTACATTTTGCTACATTGAACTGCACCAGGGAACCCTGACCTTCCTCAGCGAGCAATTCCTCTTGGTCAGATGGTGGCAGCGGGTTACCTGAAACCATGAGCCCTCCCAGGAAAAGTTAATAGCACCGTGGGGCTTTGGGGGGGGTGTTGAATGGGCAAAGCAAGCCCATTCATACACCGACTAGGTTTTCCTTTTCTTCTAAATGAAGCCTGTTGGGTGACCTTGGGCCAGTCAACAACAACACAACACAAGCCTTTATTGACATATAAAACAGGACAAAATTTTAAAACAATACAAGGTTAAGAAATGCAGTTAAAACTACTAATTTCCGAACATAAAATTTGCAACAGTTTCACAAAGAGCACATCAGAGCTGTTCAGGAGATTGGGTATCTTATAACTTGCTTATGCCACTGAAATTTATTGCAAGAAAATGGAGATTACGTGTATTTCATGTGTCTTACTGGCCATTTAGGGCATAGAAACAGAGAATATGCAAGATGTTTTTTTCACCGTAGTCATATCACATGAACAGACTCTTTTAGAACATTCCATATTCTTAAATCTTCCCTCCAGCAGAGCTGATGGCAGCACATTACATCTTGCAGTAGCCAAGAATCTCCTCTGGGTGGGATTAATCAGCAGACGAAGACATGCTGCCATAATTCCATGCTCGCATGGGATTAATAATGTAGTCGGAGAACAGGTTGTCTTGGCACAAGAGTCAAATTATGAAACCTTGGGCCAGTCACAGTTGGCTCAGAACTCCCTCAGCCCCACCTACCTCACAAGGTACCTATTATGGGGAGAGAAAGGGAAGGCAATTGTAAGCGCGGGACGCAAGGGGAGAAACAGGGTATAAAAACCAACTCTTCCAGTGTGAGGCAGCTTCATGTTGTGACGGATACAGACTCGTGAACGTTTGTTCTGTGACAGTTATCCTTGAATGTCATGTGAGAATGAGGGTAAATCACAAACTGACCACCAAGCCTTCTCCAGGATCTCAAAGGCTTCCGGTCACAGAGGTCCACTTCTTTTCCCTACTAAAAATGGGAGGCACCCATCCCTCTGCAATGTTTGGTCGACCATTTCACAGTCTTTCTGTGCTGTCAGGAAAGTTGTTTATCTCACCTGCTGAAGAATGCCTGCTTCCTCCTGGCTCTAGATGGAAAACACGATCAAGCAGTCGGAGAACGACCTCAACAAGCTCCTGGAATCCACCCGCCGCCTGCATGAAATTTCATAAGCCTCTACTGAAGAACGCGTGTATGAACGCTATGAGGATGGCAGCTGGGCTGCAGAGGTTGCCAGACTTTGTGTGAGGAGGAAGAGAGAAACCCTTGAATGCGCAGACAAATCTGGTTTGGCGGGGTGGGAGAGCTGGCTTTAACCGGAAAAAAATGGAGTATTGTATTGTGTAGCTTCACATCGGAAAAGTGAGTTTTGGTTGCCCCATGGTGCTACAAGTTCTGAAGGACTTCAAGATCTTTGTTCAGCTCGCTTCATGCTGCTCGATGGACATCTGCTGGTGCTTTTGTTCCTGGGCTACCTGATGTCACTTCCAGCTTTTGGTCTTAATAGCTGTGCTTAATTCATGTACAAATTACTTCATGACTTTATCATAGAGTTTCCACTTCCTTAACCTTCCTGATGTCACTTCCAGCTTTTCCCAGATCTCTTTATAAACTATGCTAATCATACCATTCCCATGGTTTTTATCTCAGCATTTCCACTGATTCCTAGAGCTACCTGATGTCACTTCCAAGGTTTCCTATCTCTTTTTATTTAGCTATGTCATACCATTACTATGGTTTTATCATAGAGTTTCAAGTGATTCTGAAAGCTGCTTGATGTCACTTCCAGAGTTTTCTGGATCTTTTTTTATTTAGTTACACATACAATACTTTGGAATTTACACATCTATAAAGCGAATGCCAAGAGATGTGGTATGTTTCTAAGATAATGTGGTCAAAAAGCTCTGCTTGTCCTTGTAAAAATAATACATTAGTTTCCAAAGTAATTTTGATTATTTGAACATTAAATGTTTTTCGGTTTGCGGGATAAGGAATAGCTCTCTGCTGCATGATGTTTATAGTTGTACTTCTTTGTCTTAGTATTTGATCAGTTTCCTTGTATTTGATCAATTTCCTATATTGCTTTGTCTTAATTTATTGTTTGCTCTTTCTTGCTATTGCCTCCCCTTCTTGATACTGAAAGCACAAACAAGGAATTAAGACAAGGACATACAGTTACACCTGCTCAGAGGGGTTTTTTTTGGGGGGCAGGGTGCGCTCTCCTGAAATCCTTTGTGAAGGCAGGAGGAAAGGGGTTAATTTGGAACAGGCAACAGATGGAGAACAGTGTTTGTTTCCTTTCCCTCGCTGTTTCTCCACTCCCACTCATCCCATTGTACTTGTGTGCATTGTGTAGCTTGGTCCTCCGTTGGGGGTGAAGACTGAAGGGTGAAGCCAGGTACCTGACGGGAGAAAGACAAGTGTTGAGTTGGGGCTTGAAGAAAGCGGGTGAGCCGGTGGCATCATGGAGTTTTTCTAGGAGGGAGTTCCAGGCATGAATAATCCATTGCAGAGCTCATGGGGTACAGGAGACAAGTGGCTACTTCTGGCAGATCCTTTTGGAGGACCTTTTGGACCACTGCAGGAGGTTTGTCAAATTCCAGAACCCCCCAGCAGTGTTGGGATGTTAGAAGCGCTATTTTGCATTTTTTTTTTTTTTTTTTTTGATTCTAAAGCAAGCTTCGTGTGTGAAACTTAATCGTGGCTTTCAGCGGCGAAGCCTCCTGTCGCTTTATGCCTTGTGAGTTATCTTCTCTGGCTTTGCTATTGTTCCTTGGTTGCCCTCGACCAATCAAGGCCTGCACAAAATGAAGGAAGGAGAAGCAGTACAGGATTACTGAAGTTCTCTATGATTGCAGCAAGGACTGTTACTAAGGGATTTTTGATTCTTAATTGCGTTGTATACAGTTGTAGAGTGGAATGTTTTGTATGTTCACACCGTCTTAGATAATTGGTCACCTTTACTACTTTTTCCTTCACTGAGTAAATGGTTTAGTTTAACACAGGATTTTTTTGTATGCATGTATATGATTGTCGCAGTAGGACTGGCGGTGTGTTCATATGTGTAATTTGCTACCTGTATGTTAGTCCTATTCGTAGTAGTTATGCCTTCTAAAAAGCCCCAGGATCAGAGGTGGGATCCAGCAGGTTCTCACAGGTTCCCGAGAGTAGGTTACTAATTATTTGTGTGTGCCGAGAGGGGGTTACTAATTGGTGATTTTGCCACGTGATTTTTGCCTTAGCTACTCCCTCCTCACTGCCAGCAGTAAGCGGCGCCAGAACCTGGTAGCAGTTTTGCCCAGCAGGTGCACCGGTGTGCGCGCAGCCTGTAGCCCGCGCTCGCGCATTCATTTCCTGCCCAAGGACCGGGCGCCCAGAGAATGCGTCTTTGCTACGAGCCCCGCCCATAGGAATGCTCCCCACCTCGGAATGCCCGGCCACACCCCTGTCATATCCCGCCCAGCCCCATTGGCGCTATGCCACAGTTTGAATCCCACCACCATGGGAACCTGTTACTGAAAATTTTGGATCCCACCACTGCCCAGGATCCAAAAGACAGCTGTGATCATAAACGGTGTGAATTGTCTGTCTGTCTTCTTTTGTCTAGTTACTTTGAAAAGCAGAAGGCGGAATGGCAGACGGAGCCACAGGAACCTCCCATCCCGGAGTCTCTGGCTGCGGCTGCGGCGGCGGCACAACAGCTGCAGGTGGCCAGGAAACAGGACACCAGACAGACGGCCACATTCAGACAACAGCCTCCGCCTATGAAGGTATGGCCTTGCAGGGCAGAGTCCCATTCGGACTGTTTGTTGGCAAACCGCTGCAGCTGAGGTTGATCCCAGGAACACAGCCCTGTTATTTGGGAGGACACTGAGCCAGGAAGCCTTCAGGCTTGTGTGCTCCCACCTCAGCCCTTCCTTCTCTTACTCATAGGCCCCTTCCACACACGCAAAATAATGCGTTTTCAAACCACTTTCACAACTGTTTGCAAGTGGATTTTGCCATTCCGCTTTGACAGCTTCAAAGAGCACTGAAAGCAGTTTGAAAGTGCATTATTCTGCTTGTGCGGAATGAGCCATAGAGCCAAGAACAAGCCACAGTTTGGAACAAGCTAACAGTTGTGACACCAAGTGACAATCTGATCTTTCTAGCTCACCTGTTTCTATGTCATATCCCAATAGCAGATACATCCTCACTGCAGTCTGTACCTATCGACCCTGTTTCCCTGAAAATAAGCCCTAGCATGATTTTTCAGGATTTTGGAAGGATCGCTTGAACATAAACCCTACTCCAAAAATAAGCCCTAGTTACAGATTCCCCGGCGCAGCTGATCTGGTCACGTGGGCGGGGGGTGGGGGGCGCAAAAAATAAGACATCCCCTGAAAGTAAGCCCTAACGCATCCTTTGGAGCAAAAATTAATATAAGACCCTGCCTTATTTTCGGGGAACTTCCATTCATTTCGGGGAAGTTCCATTCATAAAATTACACATCTCTTAGGTACATGACCTTTAACAAGTAGCTGGCTAATCTCCCAAGCATATCAGGATCATTACTATTTAGTAATTTTACCATTGATATTTTGGACGGTTTTTTACCCCTTATGGATGGTAATAGGACTTCTCTCTGTGCGTTGTATTTTGGACAATAGTATAAAATGTGTTCCATGAGTAACCTGTCTGGGGACTCTGCAGCCCCACTCAGGCAAAGCCGCCGGCTGTCTTTGTCATGCGTGGAAACGTGGTTACTAATTGGGATGCTTTGGTCACCTTCCAGGCTTGCTTGTCGTGCCATCAGCAGATCCACCGGAACGTTTCCATTTGCCCGCTACAGTAAAGCTTAAAAGCGATGTCTGAATCCCAAAGCAGGCTTCCAAGAGGAAACAAGACGAATGAAGTAGCAAGGGGAAATCAGCACTTCTGCTGGAAGGAAGCTGGTGACCCTATCAGACCTCCCCCAGCCCTTTTTTTTCTGGTAGAACTGTAAAAATTTGTTGTAATAATTCAAGACGAAGCGCCGCAAGCTCTGAAGCTTTGTTTCTGTTTCGTGTGATGTAAGCACAAGGTTTTTCCTTTGATCCTGATTCCTGACTAGTCTTTGATTGGTTTCTTTGTAGGTAGATAAAAGCCGAGGGTGGGACCACGACATAGTTCAGCCTTTCAGCTTTTTGAATTCTGTGGAGTAGAATCTGTCCCAGTATCCCGTGACTGACTAAGGACATTTTATACAGAAAAGGCAGCTTTTATCCATTTGAAGAAATGCATTTCACAGCAGTGGCATAGGTGTCAGGGGTCCATGTTTCATTGAGCAGTCCCAGCATCCCCTGCCAGCATGAAAGTGCATTATTCTGCTGGCAGGGGATGCTGGGAACTGTAGTCCATAACATCTGGAGGTCTGCGAGTTTGAAACCTATGGCGTAGGAGGCTAAGAGCTCCTGTATCTAATCTGGAGGAACTGGGTTTGATTCCCAGCTCTGCCGCCTGAGCTGTGGAGGCTTCTCTGGGGAATTCAGATTAGCCTGTGCACTCCCACCCACGCCAGCTGGGTGACCTTGGGCTAGTCACAGCTTCTCGGAGCTCTCTCAGCCCCACCTACCTCACAGGGTGTTTGTTGTGAGGGGGGAAGGGCAAGAGATTGTAAGCCCCTTGGAGCCCTTCTACAGGAGAGAGAAAGGGGGATGTAAATCCAAACTCCTCCCTCCTCCTCCTCCCTCCTCTCTTCTTCTTCCTCCCTCCCTCCTCCTCCTTTCCTTCCTTCCTTGGTTCCTTGTTCTTGTTCCCTTCCTTGTTCCTTTAGTTCTTGTTCTTGTTCTTCTTGTTCTTGTTCTTGTTCTTCTTCTTCTTGTTTTTGTTCTTCTTCTTCTTCTTCTTCTTCTTCTTCTTCTTCTTCTTCTTCTTCTTCTTCTTCTTCTTCTTCTTCTTCTTCTTCTTCTTCTTCTTCTTCTTCTTCTTCTTCTTCTTCTATCCCAGTTCATGTGCAGAGATTTTCAGCACTGTCTGTAGCAATGTAGATTAGCAAAGTCCCAATCTGCACATCATACTTCCAGCTGCAGAGCTTAGCAGTGTTCAAAGGCATTTCCAAACCAGCTCAGACCTATCAGCAGATGCCGGCTTGTTGGATTTCAAGGGCATTCTTAGCTTTGGGGTCAACTAGATTTTAGAGGCATCCTTTGAAATGGGCAGTTGCCTTGGCTTTTCGGAGTACTGGTTCAAACTGCTGCCATATTTTAAATAAAGACAGTATTTGTGAGTTGTTGTTTTTTTAAAAACCTCCCCCAACAGTTTTTATATCCTTTTGTGTTCAGTACATGTTTGTCTGTTTCAAGACTGAATATTGGCATATCCCTTCTTTTAACCAAGGTTGTCAGTAAAGTTTTTCTTCCCGGTTTGGTGTTTTCTTGACTAAGACTCTGTGACTTCATACTGTAATCCAGGGTGGTTGGTCTCTATGTTGCTCCAGATGTTCATAAACTACAATTCCCACCAGCCCCTGCCAGCATGGTCAATTGGCCATGCTGGTAGGGGCTGATGGGAATCATAGTCCATGAACATCTGGAGCACCATGGCCATGCTGGCAGGGGCTGATGGGAACCGTAGTCCATGAACATCTGGAGGAAAATAGGTTGGCCACACCTGCTGTAATCATATTTTTAACTTCATCCTTTCCCCAGGGCAGTTTACTTGGTTTTCTCCTCTCTTTTCTCCTCACAGACAAAGTGTGAGGTAGGTTGGACAGGTAAGTTGGACAAACCTGTGTGGTAGGTTGGAGATCGTAACCCGCCCAAGGTTACCACGTGAGCTGTATGGATAAGTACAAATTTTAACCCAGATCTTTCCCATCCTAGTTTGTCACACCCCACAGCTTTTCCAGCAAAGAAGGAGGCTGTGAAGGTAATAAAAAATTTGGACACTTTGTCATAATTAAACTTTTCCACACAGAAAAGACCTTTACGGCCCTTTGCACACTGACAGTTTTCCGCTTGGCTGTGTGTTTCACAGTGGGGTGTCTCCACGATTCCTTGTTTACACGCAAAGAGGTTCGCTGTTTCTTGCCTCCAGTCTAGCTGCCATTTTGCCTGCCCCCTGAGGGGAACGTTTTTGCGTTTGGGTGGTGGGTTGCTGCCTGTTTATGATTTTTTTGAAATGACTATAACTTTGATCTGTTGCTCCTGAGATAAATTGAAAATGTTTAAATTCAAAAAATACAAAAAGGAGCCCCGTTTGATCCCCTGGGAATGCTGACAAAACTGCTCCTGTGTGGGCAGGGAAGACAGAGAGGAGTGGAAAAGCCAAAGCAAGCAAAATGCATACCACTCTACTCCGTTTTCCCTAGGCAGGCTTTGGAAACCTGGGGCTTCTCTGATCTGAGGCGCGGTGAGTTCCGAAGAGCGGGAGACACAGGCACAATTGAGAATCTAACCTGGAGGTAATGTACACTTGACATAAGAACATAAGAACATAAGAACAAGCCAGCTGGATCAGACCAGAGTCCATCTAGTCCAGCTCTCTGCTACTCGCAGTGGCCCACCAGGTGCCTTTGGGAGTTCACATGTAGGATGTGAAAGCAATGGCCTTCTGCTGCTGCTGCTCCCGAGCACCTTGTCTGCTAAGGCATTTGCAATCTCAGATCAAGGAGGATCAAGATTGGTAGCCATAAATCGACTTCTCCATAAATCTGTCCAAGCCCCTTTTAAAGCTCTCCAGGTTAGTGGCCATCACCACCTCCTGTGGCAGCATATTCCAAACACCAATCACACGTTGTGTGAAGAAGTGTTTCCTTTTATTAGTCCTAATTCTTCCCCCCAGCATTTTCAATGTCTGCCCCCTGGTTCTAGTATTGTGAGAAAGAGAGAAAAATGTCTCTCTGTCAACATTTTCTACCCCATGCATAATTTTATAGACTTCAATCATATCCCCCTCAGACGTCTCCTCTCCAAACTAAAGAGTCCCAAACGCTGCAGCCTCTCATAGGGAAGGCGCAAGTGACCTGAAGAGACCAAACCCAAACAAAAGGCCTATATCTCTACCCCTTCCCATTCTCAAGAATTTGATGGCCACTTGCCTATCAGAGCTATCCATACACTGGGACAGGAGATTCTACATGCCTTTGTTAAAGTAAATAAATAATAAAAATTAAAAATCTAGGCTTTTCATGGCATATGAATGATAGGCTAACTGCTGGATCTATGAAGTGAAGAAGAGGAAGATGATGATTTATCTCCCCCCTTTCTCCTGCAAGGAGACTCAAAGGGGCTGACAATCTCCTTTCCCTTCCCCCCTCACAACAATCACCCTGTGAGGTAGGTGGGGCTGAGAGAGCTCAGAAGAACTGTGACTAGCCCAAGGTCACCCAGCTGGCATGCATTGGAGTGCCCAGGCTAATCTGAATTCCCCAGATAAGCCTCCACAGCTCAAGCGGCAGAGCGGAGAATCAAACCCAGTGCCTCCAGATTAGAGTACACCTGCTCTCAACCCCTACACCGCTGCTTTTCTGATTATTCCCCCTGTCAAATGGTGTAATAATATTCTGATAAGCAAGCTGAATATCTGCCTCTTGATAAGTAAATAAAAATAATCCCCAACTCCAAAATTCTACGTGGAAACAACGGCATTGCTTCCATCATGAACGTGAGAAGTTGACAAAAAAGAAAAGCAACTGGAATTGATGTTTCATATCAAGGGGAGACTGAGATTTACGACTGGAAGTCACAGTCCATTTGACGGCACGTTTTGAGGGATTCATCATTCTTTAATTCAGTGCTCACTGAACAGAAATTCAACCTCCGGTCTGACAGTATGCAGCTGACTTAATTTAATGGGAAAATTTGGCGTTGTGAAGAAAGATGGCTTTAATTACAGTTCTCTCCTCAGGAAGCAGTCTATTTTAGAATAAATTGTTACAGCAGTTCTGAGCTGAATTCGGGGAGAGAATGCTACATACTCAAAGCTCATCAGGAATATAGACTATTCTCACTGGAAGCTACAGCACATACCAAGTCAATCTATAGTAGTGATGGTGAACCTATGGCACCAGTGCCAGAGGTGGCACTCAGAGCCCTCTCTGTGGGCACATGTAAACAGAGTGCCCCCCCCCTCTAGGCTGGCCTGGGCCACTGGGCTCGATTATTAGCATTAAACCTAAGACCTAGTTTTGAGGAAGCAGTGTAGGTAACCCTGTTAAGCGCCGTTAAACCCCACTGATTTTCATGCAAAGAACAAAATCCTTTACCTGGGAGTAAGCTCGGTTGCTGGCAATGGGGCTTGCTTCTGAGTAAACCCTCCTAGGGTCGTGATTCACCCGTTGGAAGAGTTGCACGGTTGCTTCAAAGCAAAGCCACCGACGACCACCAAGCTTACTCCTGAGTAACGCACGCCTCTGAGCCAACTGTTTTTTTCTAAATTAAAACATCAGTATTCAGGTTAAATTGCTGTGTTGGCACTTTGCGATAAATAAGTGGGTTTTGGGTTGCAATTTGGGCACTCGGTCTCGAGAAGGTTCGCCATCGCTGATCTATAGTTTCATCTAAGGTCAGTGATTCCATGCACCAGTTCATGGTTACCCTGAACAATGGGAGCCTCACCTGCCAATGCTCTCTGGGGCCCAATTCTGCTCTGCAGTGCCGTGGAAAAAGAGGGGGGCGTTTGCCTGGAACCAAGAGTAGGAACCAAGCCATCTCTGATCGCAGGAACCGCACAGTAAGGGCGAAGCTACACTGCTTGCATCGTGACCTGCAGCTTGGAGCTGAATCAGGCCCAAAGTGCCTTTGCAGGTGCCCTCTCCATCACATGTTTGGCTGAGAGTTGGGTCTTCACACACATCACCAGTCCAATGAAGTCAGGTGTTAAGCCTGTCTTTTCCAGGAAGTTGCCAACTCCATTTTGGTAAATCCCTGGAAATTTATTTATTTTATTTTATTTATTATTTCGATTTCTATACCGCCCCATCCCCAAGGGGCTCCGGGCGGTGTACAACAAATTAATACAAACAAAAAAAGAAGGCAAACCATGCAATTAAAACAACAACGACCTATAAAGCTCCAACATTAAAATATACTAGATTACATTAAAACAGCGGTAATATCATAATAATATCCCTTCCCTTTTCTCTTTTCTTGGCCCCTTACACCTGGGCCTCTGTCATCTAACGGGACCTGCCGCCCCTCCCCCTTGGGAGAGGATTTTGAAAATGGGGTTGTCGGACGCCACTTATACCTATATTTATTATATTTGCTATACTCAGTCTTTTATTGTTTCTATCGCTGTTTTTAAAGGTTTTAGCTATTTTATGACTGTATTATGTCTATATGTTGTACACCGCCCGGAGCCCCTAGGGGATAGGGCGGTATAAAAATCCAAAGAATGAATGAATGAATAAATAAACAAACAAATAAATAAAAGGCACCCTGTAAATCCTCTCCTTCAAAACCCTCCCCTAGGGAGCAACCGGACTCCTCCATAGGAGGATGTAGTCTTGATGTAATCGAACAGGGGCGCCACACTCAGCGGCTGGTTGCTCCAAAGGCCCGGCGGAACAACTCGGTCTTACAGGCCCTGCGGAATTCACCAAGATCCCACAGGGCCCGGACAGCTGGAGGGTGGAGTCAGGGAAGGCAGGGTTTGCTGAGGGGAGGGAGTTCAAGGATATGCAATTACTCCAGGGAAATTGACCTCTGCAGTCAGATCAGTTGTAATTCCAGGAGATTTCTGTGCCCCACCTGGAAGCTGAGAACCCTTAGGCTCATTATGCATGGGATGCTTACCTCGGTGTTCTTCACTGCCCAGTAGGCTTGCAGTGGGGTCTCATCGCATTTCTCGGTTTACACAAGTGGAGGCACTCTTCTTGCTGGGCAGCTTGTGTGCTGAACTCTCCTGGGCCTGCTTTTCCTGGTTCTCTTAACTCTGCCCATCAAATCACTCTGAAAAGCACCGATCTCATTACACCCTGTAGCCTCAAGATAGCTGGCTTAGTTAAAGCCTTTTAAATCACAGATGCCGATATTGTGACCCCTTTCCAGAAACAACCCCATCCCCCCACGAAAGAGACAAAGCAATTCCCTGGACTACATGCTGCTGTGCTGAAGACGGGAACCATGTCCTGGAGCAGAGATTCTCTCCCTTTCCCCTCCACGCAAACCCACATACTTCCTGCCACTGCTGCCGCCGCAGGAGAAAAGCCTTGTTGTTTCAACATTCTTGTATTACATCTATCATTATTTTGATAGATCTAATATGGTACAAGTGCTTGAATTTGAAACAAAGTTGCCGCAGGGAGAATGGAAAGTGAAAGCGGAGCTCAAGGCACTACACCCATACAAGGAAATCTTACTGCACATGACATTCGCCCCTGCAGCAGGGCAGACACCTTGTGCATAATCAGCCCTGTTCTGTTCCGCAAGTAAAACAGTCTCAGGTGCCCTGTACTCGGCCAGAACAGAGTGGGAGATTCACAAGCAAGGTTTAACAGTTAAAAATAGGTTTATTGCTAGAAGAACTGAGTCCCTAATTCCCCCCAGGGTCTAACTAAAATAAAGTACTTGCTTGACTGGAACAACTTGAAGCTTGAGACTTTTATTCTTTCTTGACTTCTTCCAAGAAAGTCCACTTTGTGCTTCCCTCTTGAAGTTCCTTCCTAGTGTCTCTATATCTGGATTCTAATTTCTTGTTAACACCTTTGAATGCATACTCTCATGTGCCACCATAAGCTTTGTTCACCATAAACGTAAGAGATATTGCAGCCTTCCAACTCCACTGGCACCTCAGACTGAGCTAACCAGGGGCACTACTGGGTAATGAAAGAATGACTGCCTCGAGGGGGATTTCTTAAAAGGACAGAGTCTAACTACAGTTCCCTCTAGGGGGATTTCTTAAAGGGACAGGGTCTAGCCACAGTTCCCTTTTCAACGCCACTTCTCAAACCCATACTAGCTATAGGGACAACTGATGCTTAATAAGAAAATAATAAGAGCTTATCTGGGGGCATGACAAGTCCTAATTGTCTATTCGGAACAGTAACAACCATTCACCAGTACTCAAGTACCTAAAAATAATTCTTAAATCTGAGGTTTGAACTTGACACTTCTTACACAACTTTTCTTGCTGCTGAAATACTTTCAGACCCTGACCAGGGTGGTCCAGGTTAGGCCCGATGTTATCAGATCTTGGAAGCCAAGGAGAATCATCCCTGGTGTAAGGACTCTGTTTTGGGAGGCTGCCAAAGAATACCAGGTCACAGTGCAGGGAAAGGCAACAGCAAACTGGTTGTCTCCTGCCTTTGAACTTCTATGGAATCATCCGAAGTTGGCTACAACTTAATGACACTTTCCGCCACCAGGACGCTACAGACACCCTTGGGCTTGCATAGGGACTTAACTGACCAGAAGGGGGTTGGGAGGCCTGAGATGGGTCAGGAGTCTTTCCCCTCCTTGCCAGTCTCCTGCTGGAGCTGGACTGCGCCATTTACATGCTGGCAGGGCCAGAGCCGCAGGGGAACGCACGCCCAGGGCAAGCCATGTCCCCACCATGCCCTCGAACACCCCTCGAATGCCCCCCTGCACTTAGCAAGCATGCCCGATGCGTCACACACATCCCCTTATCCCCTTTGGCGCTTACGCCACTGCATCCTGGCGGAAGGAATGATCACAATTACTCTTGGGCAGTGGTTCTCAACCCTCAAAATGTAGCCCCATCTACTATCAGCTCCCAATGGACCCCCAGAACCAAATTTCACCAAACCTGGCTGGTATCATCAGGAGTGTCACCTGATGATACCCTGAAATTTTGCTGCCGCCAGCCTAAAAACTGCGCCCCATGGCAGCCAGCAAAGTAAAAACCCTAACATATTTTTAAAAATACACCTCACTCACGTATAAGTCGAGGGTAGCTTTTTCAGCACAAAAAATGTGCCGAAAAATTCGACTTGTATGTGTATGTAAACATCTGTTCCGATGTTTCCCATTGAATAAAATGGGGATTAGTTAAACACCACAAGAAAAACATTGCTTATTGCCACAGTTCTCAGAAATTTGGCCTAGCAAATAAGAACCTGGTTTTCTTCTCTCCCTCTTCCCATTAACAGACCGATTTGTTTTTGCTTCACAAGTGGGTTACTTCAGGTTGATGCGAAAGCTGTGTTTTTTCGTTGTGAATATTTTTGGTTGAATCTGGAAGCTGTGACCCATGCATGATATTAATAGTCTAATTGCCCTGGGCGCCATTTTCTGTAGCTATCCCTCGGGTTGTTGCTAAGCCTAAGGGGCACATGAAAAGGCGGGAGTAGGTCCGTTCAGAGCACACTCTGTTTCAATTAACATTTTGAAAGAGGCTAGGCTCCACTTAAACACTTCAAGGTTGGAACCAAGTCCTTTGAACTACCCTTTCGCTGCCATTTTCTCACTCTGTCTGATCCTGGAGCCTTGAAGATGAAAAAAGAAGCAAAGGACTGTGCCTTATTTTAATGGGCTGCACTTTGTCTGGGCTATCTCCCACAGTTAACTGGAGCAATCGGCCAAAATTCGCTTTTTAAAAAGTTCCCGAGATGTCACAGTTTAGACTGCAATAAGACAGAATTCCTGGGCTTCTTGCATTTGTCAGGGATGTTTCCAGTATGCGTATCTAGGCAAACTGGAGTTCTGGACAAACTCTGAGTTTGATGCCCCCCCCATGGGCAGCCACCCTCCCCTTAATCGCACCAAACAAATTTTTTTTTCCACCAGGTCGCTTCAAAGTCACCATCACATTATAGAACATGCCCCAACTCAAAAATCTGAACACAGCAGAAATATTTTTTGGAAAACATTTTAAAAATGCTTTCAAAATGTTTTATTACTGCTATGAAAACATTTTATGGTGTTGTATCCAGGGGAAACAGCATTACTTTCAATCTCCCTTTCAGGTGGATTTAGAAGGAGAATCTGGGCTCCCTAGTTTAAATAGTGATGCTGGACTCCACCCCCCAAACAGCATTATTTTTGATGGTGTTTGGAACTAGGGAGCCCAGATTCTCCTTCTAAATCTATCTGAAAGGGAGAATCTGCTTGAACAAGCGAATAATATTGAAAGTGATTCTGTTTTGGGGTGGATTATCTCCCACCCTGAAACAGCATCACTTTCAATGTTTAAACTGGGGACCTCAGATTCTCCCTTTAAATCCATGCCGAAGGGGGTGGATTTAATAATAGTAATGATAACCTTGCCAGGGCATTGAGAGAATAAAAGAAAGAAAGAAAACAAGCATTGGCAGGAAGGGGGTGGATTTAAAAGAAAAATCTGGGGAAATGCCTGCTGTCAGGGGGTGCCTGCTGTCAGGGGTTAAATTATTAAGATAGCAGCACCAAAATTTCTGAGTATCTTTATGAGACCCTACTCATGATAATCTTTGAGGTTTGGTGAAGTTTGGTGTAAGGGGGCCAAAGGTATCGACCCTCAAAGGTGTAGCCCCTCTCATCTCCTATTAGCTCCCATTAAAACAATGGGGGGATGAGGCACTCCCTTTGGGGAGTTCATAACTTTTGACTCCCTTGAACCAAACCCTACCAAACCTGAGCGATATCATCAGGAAAGAGTCTCCCTGAAAAAAAATCCCTGAAGTTTTGGTGTGCTAGCCTAAAAACTGCGCCCTCTGCAGGCCAAAAACGTCAAAACACTGAAAATATTAAAAATCCCACAGACGAACCTGCAGTTCTTGCGCCCCCCCACAAGGTGGTGCCCAGGGCAACTGCCCACTTTGCCCAATGGGAGGAACGCCTCTGGATGTTTCTGTATTTGGGGCTGGGTCTCAAAACTGGGGCAAGTAGTTGGCAAGAGATTTTTTCCCCTGGAGACCTGAGGAGTGCCTGGCAAAGGGGTTGCAGAACGTGGTGCTTTTATTGTTTTGTAGACCGGCATTTGGCCAGACAGTTGGGATGCCAGCCTCCAGGGGGGACCCGGGGATCCCCTAGAATTGCAGCTCATCCCCAGACTACAGAGATCAGTAACCCTTGGACAAAATGGATGCTTTGGAATCTGTGGTATTTGGGATCTGTGGTATTATACTAAGGTGACCAGACGTCCCGCTTTTGGTGGGACAGTCCCGCCTTACACCAATCTGTCCTGCGTCCCGTTGGTCTTGTACCTGTCCCGATTTTGCTTTCTGGGGCACTCCCGTAGCGCTTCCCCAGAAGGCAGTGCGGCAGCCTCTCGCGCACGCTGCCACAGGAGCGCTCTGCCCTTTGGGGTGCCTCCTTTTGAGGTGCTTGCCCTGTTCATGGATTCATAAATCCCCTCAGCTCTCTGCCAGCATGGCCAATTGGCCAATTGTAGTCCATGAACATCTGGAGAGCCGCGAGGTTGCAGGACTTCTGCTCCAAAGGAATCTGTATCACCAGATGAGCTGTAATTCTGGGGGGGTCCCCAGGCCCTAGGCTGGCATTCCCAGAGACTGTACAAAAGATTTTTGGGCTTTGCTGTTTACAAACAATATGGAAAGCACTGCTGGGAGTGTAATTCACCCCCCTTCAAGCACAAGAGATGGTGGTCAAGCATTATGCATTTATGCACGCACACAAACAGCTAAGCAGGGTAATGTTACCTTCTCTCAGGAGGCGCCCGCTCCTTCTGACCAAGGTGCCAAGCCCTCCTACTTTCCCTTTGTCTTGCAGTCGAGTATCTGCAACTCTGTGCTCTTTGGATTTCAGATTTCACAGATCTTTAAATAGGCATTAGGGGAAAAAAGCCAAAATGGTTAAAACTAAATAAAGATGCAGTTAATCTCCACCATTATTACAAGGCATGCAAAACACGTATGAAGAATGTGGCTACAGCTTTGGATATTTCTACCTCAGGATTATTCAGTAACTTAATCATTTTTATTTTGTTTGGAAGAGACGCAAATCCTGTAGGAAATAATGTAACCAGGTCAGATCTACGATTATTATGTTTAGGGCAGTAAAGCAAAACATGAGCAAGCAAGTCTGGTATATGGAGACAGAACAGGCAGCGTCGTTCAAGATGAGCGATATTAGAAAAACGACCTTGGTTTAAAAGCTGAGGGGAAAGAACTACATCTTGCTCTGGTCATAACCCATCCAAGTTTATAATTACCAGTTGGTCCAGGTAAGTCACACGGTAGAATTTCTGGGGAGTAATTCCAAAAAATAATGGAAAACAAGAGGTGCTCTTTGGATTAATCCCTTATTGGAGATCCTGAAGCAGCAGTGGCGTAGGAGGTTAAGAGCTCGTGTATCTAATCTGGAGGGACCGGGTTTGATTCCCAGCTCTGCCGCCTGAGCCGTGGAGGCTTCTCTGGGGAATTCAGATTAGCCTGTGCACTCCCACACATGCCAGCTGAATGACCTTGGGCTAATCACAGCTTCTCGGAGCTCTCAGCCCCACCTACCTCACAGGGTGTTTGTTGTGAGGGGGGAAGGGCAAGGAGATTGTCAGCCCCTTTGAGTCTCCTACAGGAGAGAAAGGGGGGATATAAATCCAAACTCCTCCTCCTGAAGCTGCTGCATTGGAAAAAAGAATTACAACTGCTTGCTTCTGTAATGCTCTGAAGTCTGAGTCCAGTAGCACCTCACAGACCAAAAAGAGTTTCAGGGTATTAGACTTTGAGGGTCAAAACTCCCTTCATCATCCCCCAAGTAGGAATGCAGATCTCTGACTGAAGAATCAGACTCGAGTCTGACAAAAAGAACTTGGGACTCTCGAAAGGTTAGACCCAAAAGATCTTGTTGGCGCAATCCAGATGTCCCGCAGAGGCCAGAGGCTGTGTGGCAAAGACTGTGCTGCCTCCAGTGGGCTTTCCAGAGGCACGAGGAAGTAGGGGGGGGGGAGTAAAAATCCTCCCTGCGGCTGGAAAGCCCTTCATGGGGCTGAATGGATACCCAAAAGGGTGGCCTAAGCCCAGGGCAGGGGTCGTGGCACAACTTACCACAAACTTGGGGTAGAAGTTAACCAATGTCGATGTAACCCCCATGCTCAGAATGGGTTGACCCAGTAAGGGGTGGAGACTCAAAGCAGGAGAAAGCTGCAGAGCTCATGTAGTTGGAGGAGACAAGGCTACCAGACCAAGGCTACCTTGGTTTGTATAAGCCCTTAACACCTTGTTAAGGTAACTGCAATGTTGTTGGGAACTACTGGGAAGGTAGTGGTTTATTTTTGCTATGTTGTAAATGTTGGATTTTATTGTTTCAGGGTTTCTTTTTTGTGGTTGTAATGGGTGAGAGTTCTCCTGGAAACCTTCACCATCTAGAAAAGGCAGTTTTCCTTCTTTTTTCAGTTTCCATGGTAAATTGGATGTTTGGGTGGATGCTGTTAAGGTTAGTGGTGGGATTCAGCAGGTTCGCACCACTTCGGCAGAACCGGCTGTTAAAATGATGCTTGTGGTTGATCAGTTGTTAAATTATTTGAATTCCCACCACCAGAACCTGTTGTTAAGTTATTTGAATCCTATCACTGGTTAAGGTGGTCCAGAAAGTTCGGCAGTTCCTCCTCACCATGGCTCCAGATTGTTAAAGTGTCATCCGCAAATCGGTTTTCCTGGGTGCTGTTTTGAGGGCTTGTTTCTCAAAATGTTCCATGTAAAAATTGGCCATCACTGGGCTGAGGGGGCTTCCCATGGCTGCCCCATCGGCCTGTTCATAGTATTCATTGTCCCATTGGAAGTAGCTGGCTGTTAGGCAGTGTTGAAATAAAGCTGTGATGTCATCTGGCCGACGAGTGCGAATGTGTCTTTCACTGGAACTTTGGTGAACAGAGAGACAACATCAAAGCTGATAAGTCTGTCGCTGGGGTTGAGATGGAGATTGCTAATGTGCTTTGAAAAGTTATTATGCCAATTATGTTTTAGTTTTGTTAATTTAATATGGGAATACTGAATATTTGTTAATCTGATATTGGAACATTGTCAAGGTTTTGATAGACTGTTTATTATTGTTGATGCTATGATTAGCTATCTAATATCTACTGTATTATTATGTCTTGCTGTTCTTATTGTTCTATGTTATGATGTTGTTTACCACTCTGAGCCCTTCAGAGGAGGGCGGTATACAAATTAAAAATCTGTCAGGAGGCCTGTTATTATGGGGATTTTACTATTGCTGCTGTCTGTATGCTGGGGGTGGTGGAATGGGTTAATGGCATTTCTAACTGACTTTCAACTGTCTTCTGTATGATGTTATACTGTACCAGGTTCTGCTCAAGGTCAGTGCCTGGCCATCTCAACGGTTGTCTCTTTCACAGCTCCTTTTGGGCGCGCTTTCCCAGGATGGGGGGTGCAAGCTGTTTTAACTACTGGGTTTTGCACGGGCAAACCTCAGTTCTGGCATGACCAGAGAAGATCCTCAATACTCAATAAACTACTGTTCTTATACATGAGTTTGTTTCAGTTTTTGGGATTCTGACAAAATCCAATCCAAAGAACAATGTCCACCAGAAAATTTGAATTTTACACAAAAGTTGGGAACAATCACACCCAAGACAAACGGTCATATATGAACAGGTTCCATATACTTCTGCCATCTTGGGGTGTTGCTCCCTTCCGGCAGAATCCCTTACAATTGTGGCATATGGCTTGTTTGAATGCTGGATCCGCCGGAATCAGGTTAATCGCTTAGATCTTTCCCACCCGATCATTGCATAGTCAATTGGTGACTGAAAAACTCAACGTGATTGACCTATCCATTCATGCATACTACAGAAACATGGGACCTTGCCTCCAAACTGCAAGAGGTACAGGTGAATGGAGCCACTGCCGTTCCAGAAGGATGCTTTGATATCAACCCATCACTGTTTGTGTGTTGTGGGTTTTCCGGGCTGGGTGGCCATGGTCTGGTAGTGTAACCCCTTTGTTCAGAATGGGTTGACCCAGAAAGGGGTGGAGACTCAAAGCAGCAGAAGGCTGCAAAAACTGGTGAAGGTGGAGGAAGCCAGGCTACCAGGCTGGGACCTTGATTTAATTCTTTATAAGCTCTGAACACCTTGTTTCAGGTAACTGCAAAGTTGTTGGGAACTAGTGGGAAGGGAGTTGTTTATTTTTGCTATATTGTAAATGTTAGAATTTATGGTTTCAGGGCTTGCTATGTATGTAGTTGATGGGAGTTCTTTTGGGGACCTTCACCATTTACCAAGCCTCTGAAGTCTTCATAAGCCAACCACCAGCGGGAAGAATTGGACTTGGCATTATCAGTAGATTGTAAATATAAGGACTTGAAATGCCACCTAAAAGGACTGTAAATTGTTAAATGTTAAATGTAAATGCTAAAAGTGTTATTTGTTAAGGAAGTAAACCATTTTTGTTTTCAATTTAGTTCTTTGCAACTCCTTCCAAGTTCTGCCCCACAGAACCCACAGATAGAGGTTACAGTAGCTCCTGATGTTTTGCCCTCATTTATAGTTGGCATCTTCAGATGCATGTCACAGCGCCATGGAAGATTCCAGCCACAGATGCAGGCAAAACATCAGGAACTAAAGCTACCAGACCACGGCCACACAGCCTGGCAAACCCACAACATCCAGTTGATTCTGGCCATGAAAGCCTTCAACGATACTGTTGCTACTTCTGTGCTCTTCATACACAAACTGTAAGGTGGTGTGTGTGTGTGCTGTCCGACCTTGAAAAGGCTCCTGCTGGAAGCTTTTGGCTCAACGCCTGGGAAGGGGAATTTAGCTGTTTTGGTTATCTTTCACTTGCTTGCTAGTCTGTGTGAAACCCCGTGTGAAAGCTTGCCTTGTTTATACTCTTTTGGCGGGAGCCTGTCTGCTACCCTGTAAAAGCTGTTGATCGAGATCTGGGTCTCAGTTCTCGCATTGCTTGTTCCTGACTAAGAATGCCAGCTCAATAAAGAACTCATAACGGTTGCTTTTGCCTGGACTTCGTTACACAAACAGCCCTTTCCATTAAGTGAAATTGGGCCTGTGGCACCAGGCCTGTGGCAACAGAGTCAGGTTGTCGCCAGGATTTATGTCCTCAACAAGCAGTTTATTCTGAAAATGATCTTGGCAAGAGGTCTGACGGTTCACCAGGAGCTAGCTCCTTCCAGCTCTAAATATTATGAAGTTCCCCTCCAGAGACAAAAACATTCTGAAATTGTGCCGTTTGAATTTGCTGCCCGCCTAGATTCTCTTCCTGGCATTAGCTAAAAGTGTATATTTACTGGCAAGCCAAGCCCTTTTAGAAATTAATTTGCTCCACCACTGGAGCCTTTTTTCCCCTCTTAAAATGTTTAAGATGAACAGGAGGCCAACGAACAGTGGAGAATAATCATGCCAGCTGGACAGCCAGACTCTCTGCAGGCAGCCACAAGTACACAAAGGTTGCTGCTTGAGGTATTCAATTGAGACATACACCAGGTTCGGAAATACAAAAGTGGGAAATGCAGGGTCTACCGTGTGTCCCTGGGAGGGGGGATGTTGATTCCTCAGGGGCACCTCTATTTCCGGATGAAAGTTGTAGGAACATTTTATATTTAATCTGCTTATTAAAAACCTGATAATATTATAGCCCTGTTGTCCTTTCGTGTTTTAGGCTACAGCAAGCATCCCCCACATATCGGCCCATTCAATTGTTTACTAAAACAGCTTTTAGGTGCGCCTGTTTTTTAAAACTTACCTTCTTTCCTTGCACAGCTCCGCAGGGATGAGGAGACATGCCCACGCTGCCCTCCAACCCCCAAGGCGTGGCCGTGGCCGTGGCCGTGGCCGTGGCCGTGGCCGTGGCCGTGGCCGTGGCC
>NC_059437.1:2883757-2910812 GCF_021028975.2 Sphaerodactylus townsendi | reverse complement strand
GNCNNACGGCCACGGCCACGGCCACGGCCACGGCCACGGCCACGGCCACGGCCACGCCTTGGGGGTTGGAGGGCAGCGTGGGCATGTCTCCTCATCCCTGCGGAGCTGCGCAGGGATAGAAGGTAAGTTTTAAAAAACAGGCGCACCTAAAAGCTGTTTTAGTAAACAATTGAATGGGCCGATATGTGGGGGATGCTTGCTGTAGCCTAAAACACGAAAGGACAACAGGGCTATAATATTATCAGGTTTTTAATAAGCAGATTAAATATAAAATGTTCCTACAACTTTCATCCGGAAATAGAGGTGCCCCTGAGGAATCAACACCCCCCCTCCCAGGGACACACGGTAGACCCTGCATTTCCCACTTTTGTATTTCCGAACCTGGTGTATGTCTCAATTGAATACCTCAAGCAGCAACCTTTGTGTACTTGTGGCTGCCTGCAGAGAGTCTGGCTGTCCAGCTGGCATGATTATTCTCCACTGTTCGTTGGCCTCCTGTTCATCTTAAACATTTTAAGAGGGGAAAAAAGGCTCCAGTGGTGGAGCAAATTAATTTCTAAAAGGGCTTGGCTTGCCAGTAAATATACACTTTTAGCTAATGCCAGGAAGAGAATCTAGGCGGGCAGCAGATTCAAACGGCACAATTTCAGAATGTTTTTGTCTCTGGAGGGGAACTTCATAATATTTAGAGCTGGAAGGAGCTAGCTCCTGGTGAACCGTCAGGCCTCTTGCCAAGATCATTTTCAGAATAAACTGCTTGTTGAGGACATAAATCCTGGCGACAATCTGACTCTGTTGCCACAGGCCTGGTGCCACATGCCCAATTTCACTTAATGGAAAGGGCTGTTTGTGTAACGAAGTCCAGGCAAAAGCAACCGTTTATTGAGCTGGCATTCTTAGTCAGGAACAAGCAATGCGAGAACTGAGACCCAGATCTCGATCAACAGCTTTTACAGGGTAGCAGACAGGCTCCCGCCAAAAGAGTATAAACAAGGCAAGCTTTCACACGGGGTTTCACACAGACTAGCAAGCAAGTGAAAGATAACCAAAACAGCTAAATTCCCCTTCCCAGGCGTTGAGCCAAAAGCTTCCAGCAGGAGCCTTTTCAAGGTCGGACAGCACACACACACACCACACTACTACACACAGAAGTAGCAACGGTATCGTTGAAAGCTTTCATGGCCAGAATCAACTGGATGTGGTGGGTTTGCCAGGCTGTGTGGCCGTGGTCTGGTAGCTTTAGTTCCTGATGTTTCGCCTGCATCTGTGGCTGGAATCTTCCATGGCGCTGTGACATGCATCTGAAGATGCCAACTATAAATGAGGGCAAAACATCAGGAGCTACTGTAACCTCTATCTGTGGGTTCTGTGGGGCAGAACTTGGAAAGAACTAAATTGAAAACAAAATGGTTTACTTCCTTAACAAATAACACTTTTAGCATTTACATTTAACATTTAACAATTTACAGTCCTTTTAGGTGGCATTTCAAGTCCTTATATTTACAATCTACTGATAATGCCAAGTCCAATTCTTCCCGCTGGTGGTTGGCTTATGAAGACTTCAGAGGCTTGGTGAATGGTGAAGGTCCCCAAAAGAACTCCCATCAACTACATACATAGCAAGCCCTGAAACAATAAATTCTAACATTTACAAATATAGCAAAAATAAACAACTCCCTTCCCACTAGTTCCCAACAACTTTGCAGTTACCTGAAACAAGGTGTTCAGAGCTTATAAAGAATTAAATCAAGGTCCCAGCCTGGTAGCCTGGCTTCCTCCAACTTCACCAGTTTTTGCAGCCTTCTGCTGCTTTGAGTCTCCACCCCTTTCTGGGTCAACCCATTCTGAACAGAGGGGTTACACTACCAGACCATGGCCACCCAGCCCGGAAAACCCACAACACACAAACAGTGATGGGTTGATATCAAAGCATCCTTCTGGAACGGCAGTGGCTCCATTCACATGTACCTCTTGCAGTTTGGAGGCAAGGTCCCATGTCTCTGTAGTATGCATGAATGCATAGGTCAATCACGTGGAGTTTCTCAGTCACCAATTGACTATGCAATGATCGGGTGGGAAAGATCTAAGTGATTAACCTGATTCCTGCGGATCCAGCATTCAAACAAGCCATATGCCACAATTGTAAGGGAGCAACACCCCAAGAAGGCAGAAGTATATGGAACCTGTTCATATGGCCGTTTGTCTTGGGTGTGATTGTTCCCAACTTTTGTGTAAAATTCAAATTTTCTGGTGGACATTGTTCTTTACATTTGGATTGGATTTTGTCAGAATCCCAAAAACTGAAACAAACTCGTTTATAAGAACAGCAGTTTATTGAGTATTGAGGATCTTCTCTGGTCATGCCAGAACTGAGGTTTGCCCGCGAAAAACCCAGTAGTTAAAGTAGCTTGCACCCACCCACCCCCATCCTGGGAAAGCGCACCCAAAAGGAGCTGTGAAAGAGATAACAGTAGAGACGGCCAGGCACTGACCTTGAGCAGCACCTGGTACAGTATAACATCACACAAAAGACAGTTGAAAGTCAGTTAGAAATGAAATTAACCCTTTCCACCACCCCCAGCATACAGAAAGCAGCAATAGCAAAATCCCCATAACAACAGGCCTCTTGACAGATTTTTAATTTGTATACTGCCCTCCTCTGAAGGGCTCAGAGTGGTAAACAACATCATAACATAGAACAATAAGAACAGTAAGACATAATAATACAGCAGCAGTGGCATAGTGGCTAAGAGCAGGTGCACTCTGATCTGGAGGAACCAGGTTTGATTCCCCGCTCTGCCACTTGAGTTGTGGAAGCTTATCTGGGGAATTCAGATTAGCCTGTACACTCCCACGCACGCCAGCTGGGTGACCTTGGGCTAGTCACAGCTTCTCGGAGCTCTCTCAGCCCCACCCACCTCACAGGGTGTTTGTTGTGAGGGGGGAAGGGCAAGGAGATTGTCAGCCCCTTTGAGTCTCCTACAGGAGAGAAAGGGGGGATATAAATCCAAGCTCTTCTTCTTCTAGATATTAGATAGCTAATCATAACATCAACAATAATAAACAGTCTGTCAAAACCTTGACAATGTTCCAATGTCAGATTAACAAATATTCAGTATTCCCATATTAAATTAACAAAACTAAAACATAATTGACATAATAACTTTTCAAAGCACATTAGCAATCTCCATCTCAACCCCAGCGACAGACTTATCAGCTTTGAGGTTGTCTCTCTGTTCACCAAAGTTCCAGTGAAAGACACATTCGCACTCATCGGCCAGATGTTTCCAGATGACATCACAGCTTTATTTCAACACTGCCTAACAGCCAGCTACTTCCAATGGGACAATGAATACTATGAACAGGCCGATGGGGCAGCCATGGGAAGCCCCCTCAGCCCAGTGATAGCCAATTTTTACATGGAACATTTTGAGAAACAAGCCCTCAAAACAGCACCCAGGAAAACCGCAACTTGGTTCCGATTTGCGGATGACACTTTAACAATCTGGAGCCATGGTGAGGAGGAACTGCCGAACTTTCTGGACCACCTTAACCAGTGGTAGGATTCAAATAACTTAACAACAGGTTCTGGTGGTGGGAATTCAAATAATTTAACAACTGATCAACCACAAGCATCATTTTAACAGCCGGTTCTGCCGAAGTGGTGCGAACCTGCTGAATCCCACCACTAACCTTAACAGCATCCACCCAAACATCCAATTTACCATGGAAACTGAAAAAAGAAGGAAAACTGCCTTTTCTAGATGGTGAAGGTTTCCAGGAGAACTCTCACCCATTACAACCACAAAAAAGAAACCCTGAAACAATAAAATCCAACATTATTATTATTATTATTATTATTTATTATATTTATAAACCGCCCTCCCCCGAAGGGCAACATTTACAACATAGCAAAAATAAACCACTACCTTCCCAGTAGTTCGCAACAACATTGCAGTTACCTTAACAAGGTGTTAAGGGCTTATACAAACCAAGGTAGCCTTGGTCTGGTAGCCTTGTCTCCTCCAACTAAATGAGCTCTGCAGCCTTCTCCTGCTTTGAGTCTCCACCCCTTACTGGGTCAACCCATTCTGACCATGGGGGTTAAATCGACACTGGTTAACTTCTACCCCAAGTTTGTGAAGTTGTGCCATAACCCCTGCCCTGGGCTTATGCCACCCTTTTGGGTATCCATTCAGCCCCATGAAGGGCTTTCCAGCCGCAGGGAGGATTTTTACTTCCCCCCCCCCCCACTTCCTCGTGCCTCTGGAAAGCCCACTGGAGGCAGCACAGTCTTTGCCACACAGCCTCTGGCCTCTGCGGGACATCTGGATTGCGCCAACAAGATCTTTTGGGTCTAACCTTTCGAGAGTCCCAAGTTCTTTTTGTCAGACTCGAGTCTGATTCTTCAGTCAGAGATCTGCATTCCTACTTGTGGGATGATGAAGGGAGTTTTGACCCTCAAAGTCTAATACCCTGAAACTCTTTTTGGTCTGTGAGGTGCTACTGGACTCAGACTTCAGAGCATTACAGAAGCAAGCAGTTGTAATTCTTTTTTCCAATGCAGCAGCTTCAGGAGGAGGAGTTTGGATTTATATCCCCCCTTTCTCTCCTGTAGGAGACTCAAAGGGGCTGACAATCTCCTTGCCCTTCCCCCCTCACAACAAACACCCTGTGAGGTAGGTGGGGCTGAGAGCTCCGAGAAGCTGTGATTAGCCCAAGGTCATTCAGCTGGCATGTGTGGGAGTGCACAGGCTAATCTGAATTCCCCAGAGAAGCCTCCACGGCTCAGGCGGCAGAGCTGGGAATCAAACCCGGTCCCTCCAGATTAGATACACGAGCTCTTAACCTCCTACGCCACTGCTGCTTCAGGATCTCCAATAAGGGATTAATCCAAAGAGCACCTCTTGTTTTCCATTATTTTTTTAAATTACTCCCCAGAAATTCTACCCTGTGACTTACCTGGACCAAATGGTAATTATAAACTTGGATGGGTTATGACCAGAGCAAGATGTAATTCTTCCCCCTCAGCTTTTAAACCAAGGTCGTTTTTCTAATATCGCTCATCTTGAACGACGCTGCCGTTCTGTCTCCATATACCAGACTCTCTTGCTCATGTTTTGCTTTACTGCCCTAAACATAATAATCGTAGATCTGACCTGGTTACATTATTTCCTACAGGATTTGCGTCTCTTCCAGACAAAATAAAAATGATTAAGTTACTGAATAATCCTGAGGTAGAAATATCCGAAGCTGTAGCCACATTCTTCATATGTGTTTTGCATGCCTTGTAATAATGGTCGATTAACTGCATCTTTATTTAGTTTTAACCATTTTGGCTTTTTCCCCCTAATGCCTATTTAAAGATCTGTGAAATCTGAAATCCAAAGAGCACAGAGTTGCAGATACTCGACTGCAAGACAAAGGGAAAGTAGGAGGGCTTGGCACCTTGGTCAGAAGGAGCGGGCGCCTCCTGAGAGAGTGGCATTACCCTGCTTAGCTGTTTGTGTGCGTGCATAAATGCATAATGCTTGACCACCATCTTGTGCTTGAAGGGGTGAATTACACTCCCAGCAGTGCTTTCCATATTGTTTGTAAACAGCAAAGCAAAAATCTTTGTACAGTCTCTGGGAATGCCAGCCTAGGGCCTGGGGACCCCCCAGAATTACAGCTCATCTGGTGATACAGATTCCTTTGGAGCAGAAGTCTACAACCTGCGGCTCTCCAGATGTTCATGGACTACAATTGGCCAATTGGCCATGCTGGCAGAGGCTGAGGGGATTTGTAGTCCATGAACAGGGCAAGCACCTCAAAAGGAGCACCCCAAAGGGCAGGGCGCTCCTGTGGCCGCGTGCGCGAGAGGCTGCCGCACTGCCTTCTGGGGCGCTACCGGGAGTGCCCCAGAAAGCAAAATCGGGACAGGTACAAGACCAACGGGACGCAGGACAGATTGGTGTAAGGCGGGACTGTCCCACCAAAAGCGGGACGTCTGGTCACCTTAGTATAATACCACAGATCCCAAATACCACAGATTCCAAAGCATCCATTTTGTCCAAGGGTTACTGATCTCTGTAGTCTGGGGATGAGCTGCAATTCTAGGGGATCCCCGGGTCCCCCCTGGAGGCTGGCATCCCAACTGTCTGGCCAAATGCCGGTCTACAAAACAATAAAAGCACCACGTTCTGCAACCCCTTTGCCAGGCACTCCTCAGGTCTCCAGGGGAAAAAATCTCTTGCCAACTACTTGCCCCAGTTTTGAGACCCAGCCCCAAATACAGAAACATCCAGAGGCGTTCCTCCCATTGGGCAAAGTGGGCAGTTGCCCTGGGCACCACCTTGTGGGGGGGCGCAAGAACTGCAGGTTCGTCTGTGGGATTTTTAATATTTTCAGTGTTTTGACGTTTTTGGCCTGCAGAGGGCGCAGTTTTTAGGCTAGCACACCAAAACTTCAGGGATTTTTTCGGGAGACTCTCCTGATGATATCACTCAGGTTTGGTGAGGTTTGGTTCAGGGAGTCAAAAGTTATGAACTCCCAAAGGGAGTGCCTCATCCCCCATTGTTTCCAATGGGAGCTAATAGGAGATGGGGGCTACACCTTTGAGGGTCGATAACTTTGGACCCCCTGAGCCAAACTTCACCAAACCTGGGTGGAATCATGAGTAGGGTCTCATGAAGATACTCTGAAATTTTGGTGCTGCTATCTTAATAATTTAACCCCTGACAGCAGGCACCCCCTGACAGCAGGCATTTCCCCAGATTTTCCTTTTAAATCCACCTCCTTCCTGCCAATGCTTGTTTTCTTTATTTCTTTTATTCTCTCAATGCCTAATAAAGGTTATTATTACTATTATTAAATCCACCCCCTTCGGCATGGATTTAAAGGGAGAATCTGAGGTCCCCAGTTTAAACATTGAAAGTGATGCTGTTTCAGGGTGGGAGATAATCCACCCCAAAACAGAATCACTTTCAATGTTGTTTAAACTTGTTTAACCAGATTCTCCCTTTCAGGTGGATTTAGAAGGAGAATCTGGGCTCCCTAGTTCAAACACCATCAAAAATAATGCTGTTTGGGGGTGGAGTCCAGCATCACTTGTTTAAACTAGGGAGCCCAGGTTTTCCTTTTAAATCCACCTTAAAGGGAGATTGAAAGTAATGCTGTTTCCCCTGGATACAACACCATAAAATGTTTTCATAGCAGTAATAAAACATTTTGAAAGCATTTTTAAAATGTTTTCCAAAAAATATTTCTGCTGTGTTCAGATTTGTGAGTTGGGGCATGTTCTATAATGTGATGGTGACTTTGAAACGACCTGGTGGAAAAAAAATTTGTTTGGTCACGGTGGGGGAGGGTGGCTGCCCATGGGGGGGCATCAAACTCAGGTTTTGTCCAGGGCTCCAGTTTGCCTAGGTACGCCACTGGAAACATCCCTGACAAATGAAAGCCCAGGAATTCGTCATATTGCAGTCTAAACTGTGACATCTCGGGAACTTTTTAAAAAGCAATTTTGACGAATTGCTCCAGTTGACTGTGGGAGATAGCCCAGACAAAGTGCAGCCCATTAAAATAAGGCACAGTCCTTTGCTTCTTTTTCATCTTCAAGGCTCAGGATCAGACAGAGTGAGAAAATGGCAGCCGGGTAGTTCAAAGGACTTGGTTCCAACCTTGAAGTGTTTAAGTGGAGCCTAGCCTCTTTCAAAATGTTAATTGAAACAGAGTGTGCTCTGAACGGACCTACTCCCGCCTTTTCATGTGCCCCTTAGGCTTAGCAACAACCCGAGGGATAGCTACAGAAAATGGCGCCCAGGGCAATTAGACTATTAATATCATGCATGGGTCACAGCTTCCAGATTCAACCAAAAATATTCACAACGAAAAAACACAGCTTTCGCATCAACCTGAAGTAACCCACTTGTGAAGCAAAAACAAATCGGTCTGTTAATGGGAAGAGGGAGAGAAGAAAACCAGGTTCTTATTTGCTAGGCCAAATTTCTGAGAACTGTGGCAATAAGCAATGTTTTTCTTGTGGTGTTTAACTAATCCCCATTTTATTCAATGGGAAACATCGGAACAGATGTTTACATACACATACAAGTCGAATTTTTCGGCACATTTTTTGTGCTGAAAAAGCTACCCTCGACTTATACGTGAGTGAGGTGTATTTTTAAAAATATGTTAGGGTTTTTACTTTGCTGGCTGCCATGGGGCGCAGTTTTTAGGCTGGCGGCAGCAAAATTTCAGGGTATCATCAGGTGACACTCCTGATGATACCAGCCAGGTTTGGTGAAATTTGGTTCTGGGGGTCCATTGGGAGCTGATAGTAGATGGGGCTACATTTTGAGGGTTGAGAACCACTGCCCAAGAGTAATTGTGATCATTCCTTCCGCAGGATGCAGTGGCGTAGCGCCAAGGGGATGGCGGGGATGTGTGTGACACATCGGGCATGCGCTGGTGCAGGGGCATTCCGGGGGTGTTCCGGGGCATGGTGGGGACATGGCTTGCCCTGGGCGTCGTTCCCCCTCGCTCTGGCCCTGCCAGCATGTAAATGGCCACCACAGTCCAGCTATCAGCAGGAGACTGGCAAGGAGGGGAAAGACTCCTGACCCATCTCAGGCCTCCCAACCCCCTTCTGGTCAGTTAAGTCCCTATGCAAGCCCAAGGGTGTCTGTAGCGTCCTGGTGGCGGAAAGTGTCATTAAGTTGTAGCCAACTTCGGATGATTCCATAGGATTTCAAAGGCAGGAGACAACCAGTTTGCTGTTGCCTTTCCCTGCATAACGGCCTGGTATTCTTTGGCAGCCTCCCAAACAAGTCCTTACCAGGGATGATTCTCCTTGGCTTCCAAGATCTGATAACATCGGGCTAACCTGGACCACCCTGGTCAGGGTCTGAAAGTATTTCAGCAAGAAAAGTTGTGTAGAAGTGTCAAGTTCAAACCTCAATTTAAATTATTTTAGGTAGCAGGTACTGGTGAATGGTTGTTACTGTTCCGAATAGACAATTAGGACTTGTCATGCCCCCAGATAAGCTCTTATTATTTTCTTATTAAGCATCAGTTGTCCCTATAGCTAGTATGGGTTTAGTAGTTAGGGAACTGTAGCTAGACCCTGTCCCTTTAAGAAATCCCCCTAGAGGGAACTGTAGTTAGACCCTGTCCTTTTAAGAAATCCCCCTAGAGGCAGTCTTTCTTTCATTACCCAGTAGTCCCCCTGTTTAGCTCAGTCTGAGGTGCCAGTGGAGTTGGAAGGCTGCAATATCTCTTACGTTTATGGTGAATAGCTTATGGTGTATAGAGAGTATACATTCAAGGTGTTAACAGAAAGTAGAATCCAGATAGAGGACACTGAAGGAACCAAGAGGAAGCACAAAGTGGACTTTCTTGGAAGAAGTCAAGAAAGAATAAAAGTCTCAAGCTTCAAGTTGTTCCAGTCAAGCAAGTACTTTATTTTAGTTAGACCCTGGGGGGAATTAGGGACTCAGTTCTTCTAGCAATAAACCTATTTTTAACTGTTAAACCTTGCTTGTGAATCTCCCACTCTGTGCTCCCGGGGCTCTCTAGAAAGTACAGGGCAAGCACCCGGAGACTGTTTTAATTTTCAAGTGAACAGAAATAGTATTGATTATAATAAGGTGTCTGCCCTGCTGCAGGGGCGAATGTCATGTGCAGTAAGATTTCCTTGTATGGGTGTAGTGCCTTGAGCTCCGCTTTCACTTTCCATTCTCCCTGCGGCAACTTTGTTTCAAATTCAAGCACTTGTACCATATTAGATCTATCAAAATAATGATAGATGTAATACAAGAATGTTGAAACAACAAGGCTTTTCTCCTGCGGCGGCAGCAGTGGCAGGAAGTATGTGGGTTTGCGTGGAGGGGAAAGGGAGAGAATCTCTGCTCCAGGACATGGTTCCCGTCTTCAGCACAGCAGCATGTAGTCCAGGGAATTGCTTTGTCTCTTTCGTGGGGGGATGGGGTTGTTTCTGGAAAGGGGTCACACATCGGCATCTAGATTTAAAAGGCTTTAACTAAGCCAGCTATCTTGAGGCTACAGGGTGTAATGAGATCGGTGCTTTTCAGAGTGATTTGATGGGCAGAGTTAAGAGAACCAGGAAAAGCAGGCCCAGGAGAGTTCAGCACACAAGCTGCCCAGCAAGAAGAGTGCCTCCACTTGTGTAAACCGAGAAATGCGATGAGACCCCACTGCAAGCCTACTGGGCAGTGAAGAACACCGAGGTAAGCATCCCATGCATAATGAGCCTAAGGGTTCTCAGCTTCCAGGTGGGGCACAGAAATCTCCTGGAATTACAACTGATCTGACTGCAGAGGTCAATTTCCCTGGAGTAATTGCATATCCTTGAACTCCCTCCCCTCAGCAAACCCTGCCTTCCCTGACTCCACCCTCCAGCTGTCCGGGCCCTGCGGGATCTCGGTGAATTCCGCAGGGCCTGTAAGACCGAGTTGTTCCGCCGGGCCTTTGGAGCAACCAGCCGCTGAGTGTGGCGCCCCTGTTCGATTACATCAAGACTACATCCTCCTATGGAGGAGTCCGGTTGCTCCCTAGGGGAGGGTTTTGAAGGAGAGGATTTACAGGGTGCCTTTTATTTATTTGTTTGTTTATTTATTCATTCATTCATTCTTTGGATTTTTATACCGCCCTATCCCCTAGGGGCTCCGGGCGGTGTACAACATATAGACATAATACAGTCATAAAATAGCTAAAACCTTTAAAAACAGCGATAGAAACAATAAAAGACTGAGTATAGCAAATATAATAAATATAGGTATAAGTGGCGTCCGACAACCCCATTTTCAAAATCCTCTCCCAAGGGGGAGGGGCGGCAGGTCCCGTTAGATGACAGAGGCCCAGGTGTAAGGGGCCAAGAAAAGAGAAAAGGGAAGGGATATTATTATGATATTACCGCTGTTTTAATGTAATCTAGTATATTTTAATGTTGGAGCTTTATAGGTCGTTGTTGTTTTAATTGCATGGTTTGCCTTCTTTTTTTGTTTCCAGGCTAATTTGTTGTACATCACCCGGTTTCCCTTGGGGATGGGGCGGTATAGGAAATCGAAATAATAAATAAAATAAAATAAATAAATTTCCAGGGATTTACCAAAATGGAGTTGGCAACTTCCTGGAAAAGACAGGCTTAACACCTGACTTCATTGGACTGGTGATGTGTGTGAAGACCCAACTCTCAGCCAAAGATGTGATGGAGAGGTCACCTGCAAAGGCGCTTTGGGGCGTGATTCAGCTCCAAGCTGCAGGTCACGATGCAAGCAGTGTAGCTTCGCCTTTACTGTGCGGTTCCTGCGATCAGAGATGGCTTGGTTCCTACTCTTGGTTCCAGTCATGAAAATAGCATAGGCAGGAAGGCAAACGCCCCCCCTCTTTTTCCACGGCACTGCAGAGCAGAATTGGGCCCCAGAGAGCATTGGCAGGTGAGGCTCCCATTGTTCAGGGTAACCATGAACTGGTGCATGGAATCACTGACCTTAGATGAAACTATAGATCAGCGATGGCGAACCTTCCCGAGACCGAGTGCCCAAATTGCAACCCAAAACCCACTTATTTATCGCAAAGTGCCAACACAGCAATTTAACCTGAATACTGATGTTTTAATTTAGAAAAAAACAGTTGGCTCAGAGGCGTGCGTTACTCAGGAGTAAGCTTGGTGGTCGTCGGTGGCTTTGCTTTGAAGCAACCGTGCAATTCTTCCAACGGGTGAATCACGACCCTAGGAGGGTTTACTCAGAAGCAAGCCCCATTGCCAGCAACCGAGCTTACTCCCAGATAAAGGATTGCGCTTTTGTTCTTTGCATGAAAATCAGTGGGGTTTAACAGCGCTTAACAGGGTTACCTACACTGCTTCCCAAAAACTTGCTTAGGTTTAATACTAATAATCAAGCCCAGCGGCCCAGGCCAGCGTAGATGGGGGGGGGCACTCTGTTTGCATGTGCCCACAGAGAGGGCTCTGAGTGCCACCTCTGGCACTGGTGCCATAGGTTCGCCATCACTACTATAGATTGACTTGGTATGTGCTGTAGCTTCCAGTGAGAATAGTCTATATTCCTGATGAGCTTTGAGTATGTAGCATTCTCTCCCCGAATTCAGCTCAGAACTGCTGTAGCAATTTATTCTAAAATAGACTGCTTCCTGAGGAGAGAACTGTAATTAAAGCCGTCTTTCTTCACAACGCCAAATTTCCACATTAAATTAAGTCAGCTGCATACTGTCAGCGCTGAGGTTGAATTTCTGTTCAGTGAGCACTGAATTAAAGAATGATGAATCCCTCAAAACGTGCCGTCAAATGGACTGTGACTTCCAGTCGTAAATCTCAAGTCTCCCCTTGATATGAAACATCAATTCCAGTTGCTTTTCTTTTTTGTCAACTTCTCACATTCATGATGGAAGCAATGCCGTTGTTTCCACGTAGAATTTTGGAGTTGGGGATTATTTTTATTTACTTATCAAGAGGCAGATATTCAGCTTGCTTATCAGAATATTATTACACCATTTGACAGGGGGAATAATCAGAAAAGCAGCAGTGTAGGGGTTGAGAGCAGGTGTACTCTAATCTGGAGGCACTGGGTTTGATTCTCCGCTCTGCCGCTTGAGCTGTGGAGGCTTATCTGGGGAATTCAGATTAGCCTGGGCGCTCCCACACACGCCAGCTGGGTGACCTTGGGCTAGTCACAGTTCTTCTGAGCTCTCTCAGCCCCACCTACCTCACAGGGTGATTGTTGTGAGGGGGGAAGGGAAAGGAGATTGTCAGCCCCTTTGAGTCTCCTTGCAGGAGAAAGGGGGGAGATAAATCATCATCTTCTTCTTCTTCTTCACTTCATAGATCCAGCAGTTAGCCTATCATTCATATGCCATGAAAAGCCTAGATTTTTAATTTTTATTATTTATTTACTTTAACAAAGGCATGTAGAAGCTCCTGTTCCAGTGTATGGATAGCTCTGATAGGCAAGTGACCATCAAATTCTTGAGAATGGGAAGGGGTAGAGATATAGGCCTTTTGTTTGGGTTTGGTCTCTTCAGGTCACTTGCACCTTCCCTATGAGAGGCTGCAGCGTTTGGGACTCTTTAGTTTGGAGAGGAGACGTCTGAGGGGGATATGATTGAAGTCTATAAAATTATGCATGGGGTAGAAAATGTTGACAGAGAGAAATTTTTCTCTCTTTCTCACAATACTAGAACCAGGGGGCATTCATTGAAAATGCTGGGGGGAAGAATTAGGACTAATAAAAGGAAACACTTCTTCACGCAACGTGTGATTGGTGTTTGGAATATGCTGTTACAGGAGGTGGTGATGGCCACTAACCTGGATAGCTTTAAAAGGGGCTTGGACAGATTTATGGAGAAGTCGATTTATGGCTACCAATCTTGATCCTCCTTGATCTGAGATTGCAAATGCCTTAGCAGACAAGGTGCTCGGGAGCAGCAGCCGCAGAAGGCCATTGCTTTCACCTCCTGCATGTGAGCTCCCAAAGGCACCTGGTGGGCCACTGCGAGTAGCAGAGAGCTGGACTAGATGGACTCTGGTCTGATCCAGCTGGCTTGTTCTTATGTTCTTATGTCAAGTGTACATTACCTCCAGGTTAGATTCTCAATTGTGCCTGTGTCTCCCGCTCTTCGGAACTCACCGCGCCTCAGATCAGAGAAGCCCCAGGTTTCCAAAGACTGCCTAGGGAAAACGGAGTAGAGTGGTATGCATTTTGCTTGCTTTGGCTTTTCCACTCCTCTCTGTCTTCCCTGCCCACACAGGAGCAGTTTTGTCAGCATTCCCAGGGGATCAAACGGGGCTCCTTTTTGTATTTTTTGAATTTAAACATTTTCAATTTATCTCAGGAGCAACAGATCAAAGTTATAGTCATTTCAAAAAAATCATAAACTGGCAGCAACCCACCACCCAAACGCAAAAACGTTCCCCTCAGGGGGCAGGCAAAATGGCAGCTAGACTGGAGGCAAGAAACAGTGAACCTCTTTGCGTGTAAACAAGGAATCGTGGAGACACCCCACTGTGAAACACACAGCCAAGCGGAAAACTGTAAGTGTGCAAAGGGCCGTAAAGGTCTTTTCTGTGTGGAAAAGTTTAATTATGACAAAGTGTCCAAATTTTTTATTACCTTCACAGCCTCCTTCTTTGCTGGAAAAGCTGTGGGGTGTGACAAACTAGGATGGGAAAGATCTGGGTTAAAATTTGTACTTATCCATACAGCTCACGTGGTAACCTTGGGCGGGTTACGATCTCCAACCTACCACACAGGTTTGTCCAACTTACCTGTCCAACCTACCTCACAGTTTGTCTGTGAGGAGAAAAGAGAGGAGAAAACCAAGTAAACTGCCCTGGGGAAAGGATGAGGTTAAAAATATGATTACAGCAGGTGTGGCCAACCTATTTTCCTCCAGATGTTCATGGACTACGGTTCCCATCCGCCCCTGCCAGCATGGCCATGGTGCTCCAGATGTTCATGGACTATGATTCCCATCAGCCCCTACCAGCATGGCCAATTGACCATGCTGGCAGGGGCTGGTGGGAATTGTAGTTTATGAACATCTGGAGCAACATAGGTTGGCCACCCCTGGATTACAGTATGAAGTCACAGAGTCTTAGTCAAGAAAACACCAAACCGGGAAGAAAAACTTTACTGACAACCTTGGTTAAAAGAAGGGATATGCCAATATTCAGTCTTGAAACAGACAAACATGTACTGAACACAAAAGGATATAAAAACTGTTGGGGGAGGTTTTTTTTTTTAAAAAAAAACCCACAAATACTGTCTTTATTTAAAATATGGCAGCAGTTTGAACCAGTACTCCGAAAAGCCAAGGCAACTGCCCATTTCAAAGGATGCCTCTAAAATCTAGTTGACCCCAAAGCTAAGAATGCCCTTGAAATCCAACAAGCCGGCATCTGCTGATAGGTCTGAGCTGGTTTGGAAATGCCTTTGAACACTGCTAAGCTCTGCAGCTGGAAGTATGATGTGCAGATTGGGACTTCGCTAATCTACATTGCTACAGACAGTGCTGAAGATCTCTGCACATGAACTGGGATAGAAGAAGAAGAAGAAGAAGAAGAAGAAGAAGAAGAAGAAGAAGAAGAAGAAGAAGAAGAAGAAGAAGAAGAAGAAGAAGAAGAAGAAGAAGAAGAAGAAGAACAAGAACAAGAACAAGAAGAAGAAGAACAAGAACAAGAACAAGAAGAACAAGAACAAGAACAAGAACAAGAAGAACAAGAACAAGAACAAGAAGAAGAGGAGGAGGAGGAGGAGGAAGAAGAAGAGGAGGAGGAGGAGGAGGAGGAGTTTGGATTTACATCCCCCCTTTCTCTCCTGTAGGAGGCTCCAAGGGGCTTACAATCTCCTTGCCCTTCCCCCCTCACAACAAACACCCTGTGAGGTAGGTGGGGCTGAGAGAGCTCCGAGAAGCTGTGACTAGCCCAAGGTCACCCAGCTGGCGTGGGTGGGAGTGCACAGGCTAATCTGAATTCTGTGAGAAGCTCTCCACAGCTCAGCGTAGTGCAGAGCTGGGAATCAAACCCAGTTCCTCCAGATTAGATACACGAAGCTCTATCCTCCTACGCCATAGGTTTCAACTTCCAGATAAAGCAGGATTATGGACTAGCATCCCCTGCCAGCAGAATAATGCACTTTCATGCTGGCAGGGGATGCTGGGAACTGTAGTCCATAACATCTGGAGGGCCGTGAGTTTGACACCTATGCCACTGCTGTGAAATGCATTTCTTCAAATGGATAAAAGCTGCCTTTTCTGTATAAAATGTCCTTAGTCAGTCACGGGATACTGGGACAGATTCTACTCCACAGAATTCAAAAAGCTGAAAGGCTGAACTACGCCATGGTCCCACCCTCGGCTTTTATCTACCTACAAAGAAACCAATCAAAGACTAGTCAGGAATCAGGATCAAAGGAAAAACCTTGTGCTTACATCACACGAAACAGAAACAAAGCTTCAGGCACGCTCGTCTTGGTGTCCCAACAAATTTTTACAGTTCTACCAGAAAAAAGGGCTGGGGGAGGTCTGATAGGGTCACCAGCTTCCTTGGCAAGTGCTGATTTCCCCCCCTTTTCATTCATCTTGTTTCCTCTTGGGCTTCTTGGGATTCCGAGACCGGCTTTTCGCTTTGCACAGCGGGCAAATGGGCGCGTTCCGGTGGATCTGCTGATGGCACGACAAGCAAGCCTGGAAGGTGACCAAAGCATCCCAATTAGTAACCACGTTTCCACGCATGACAAAGACAGCCGGTGGCTTTGCCTGAGTGGGGCCGCAGAGTCCCCAGACAATACTCATGGAACACATTTTATACTATTGTCCAAAATACAACGCACAGAGAGAAGCCCTATTACCATCCATAAGGGGTAAAAAACCGTCCAAAATATCAATGGTAACATTACTAAATAGTAATGATCCTGATATGCTTGGGAGATTAGCCAGCTACTTGTTAAAGGTCATGTACCTAAGAGATGTGTAATTTTATGAATGGAACTTCCCCGAAATGAATGGAAGTTCCCCGAAAATAAGGCAGGGTCTTATATTAATTTTTGCTCCAAAGGATGCTGCTAGGGCTTACTTCAGGATACCTTATTTTTTTATGCCTCCAACTTCATCGCGACCAGATCAGCTGCTCTCGGGAATCGGTAACTAGGCTTATTTTTGAGTAGGGTTTATATTTCAAGCATCCTCCAAAAATCCTGAAAAATCATGCTAGGGCTTATTTTCAGGGAAACAGGGTCGATAGGTACAGACTGCAGTGAGGATGTATCTGCTATTGGGATATGACATAGAAACAGGTGAGCTAGAAAGATCAGATTGTCACTTGGTGTCACAACTGTTAGCTTGTTCCAAACTGTGGCTTGTTCTTGGCTCTATGGCTCATTCCGCACAAGCAGAATAATGCACTTTCAAACTGCTTTCAGTGCTCTTGAAGTCAAAGCGGAATGGCAAAATCCACTTCTGCAAACAGCTGCAGTAGCGGCTTCAGCAACCATTATTTTAAGGAAGGGCCTATGAGCAGAGGGCGAAGGGCTGAGGTGGGAGCAAGCCTGAAGGCTTCCTGGCTCAGTGTCCTCCCAAATAACAGGGCTGTGTTCCTGGGATCAACCTCGAAGGCATGTGTTTGCCAACAAACAGTCCGAATGGGACTCTGCCCTGCAAGGCCATACCTTCATAGGCGGAGGCTGTTGTCTGAACGTGGCCGTCTGTCTGGTGTCCTGTTTCCTGGCCACCTGCAGCTGTTGTGCCGCCGCCGCAGCCGCAGCCAGAGACTCCGGGATGGGAGGTTCCTGTGGGTTCGCTCGCCATTCCGCCGCTTTCAAAAGTAACCAGGACAAAAGAAGACAGACAGACACCAATAACCGCTATGATCACAGCTGTCTTTTGATCCTGGGCAGGGTGGGATCCAGCCGTAACAGGTTCCCATGGTGGTGGATTCAACCGTGGCATAGCCGCCTACGGGCTGGGCGATATGACAGGGGTGGGTCAAGTATCCCGGGGTGGGGCATCTGGCTGGGTTCGTGGCAAAGACGAAGTCACTGGGCGCCGTCCTTGGGCAGGAAATGAATGCACGCAGGCTACAGGCTGCCACGCACACCGGTGCACCTCCTGCTAGACTGCTTCAAGTTCTGGCGCCGCTTACTGCTGAGAGTGAGGGGAGTAGCCATGTAAAAATCACGTGGCAAAATCACCAATTAGTAACCCCCTCTCGGCACACACAAATAATTAGTAACCTACTCTCGGGAACCTGTGAGAACCTGCTGGATCCCACCTCTGATCCTGGGGCTTTTTAGAAGGCATAACTACTACGAATAGGACTAACATACAGGTAGCAAATTATACATACGAACACACCGCCAGTCCTACTGCTACAATCATATACATGCATACAAAAAAATCCTGTGTTAAACTAAACCATTTACTCAGTGAAGGAAAAGTAGTAAAGGTGACCCAATTATCTAAGACGGTGTGAACATACAAAACATTCCACTCTACAACTGTATACAACGCAATTAAGAATCAAAAATCCCTTGGTAACAGTCCTTGCTGCAATCATAGAGAACTTCAGTAATCTTGTACTGCTTCTCCTTCCTTCATTTTGTGCAGGCCTTGATTGGTCGAGGGCAACCAAGGAACAATAGCAAAACCAGAGGATAACTCACATGTAGGCAGCAGGGTTCAGTCCATGGTTCTCCAGATAGCCTGATGGACCATACTCCCCACTAGCCTCTCTGCCAGCATGGCCAAGTGGTAGGGCTCATGGGAATTGTAGTCTATGAACATCTGGAGGGCCATAGTCTGAAGACCCCTGGCATAAAGCGACAGGAGGCTTCGCCAGCACAGAAAGCCCACAAGTTTCACACGAAACACTGAGAATCAAAAAAAATGCAAAGCCAACGCTTCTAACATCTCAACACTGCTGGGGGGTTCTGGAATTTGACAAACCTCCTGCAGTGGTCCAAAAGGTCCTCCAAAAGGATCTGCCAGAAGTAGCCACTTGTCTCCTGTGCCCCATGAGCTCTGCAATGGATTATTCATGCCTGGAACTCCCTCCTAGAAAAACTCCCTGATGCCACTGGCTCACCCGCTTTCTTCAAGCCCCAACTCAACACTTGTCTTTCTCCCGTCAGGTACCTGGCTTCACCCTTCAGTCTTCACCCCCAACGGAGGACCAAGCTACACAATGCACACAAGTACAATGAACAACTACCTGGAATGAGCGGGAGTGGAGAAACAGCGAGGGGAAGGAAGCCAACACTGTTCTCCATCTGTTGCCTGTTCCAAATTACCCCCTTTCCTCCTGCCTTCACAAAGGATTTCAGGAGAGCGCACCCTACCCCCCCCAAAAACCCCTCTGAGCAGGTGTAACTGTATGTCCTTGTCTTAATTCCTTGTTTGTGCTTTCAGTATCAAGGAGGGGAGGCAATAGCAAGAAAGCACAAACAATAAAATTAAGACAAAGAAATATAGGAAATTGATCAAATACAAGGAAACTGATCAAACACTAAGACAAAGAAGTACAACTATAAACATCTTGCAGCAGAGCGCCATTCCTTATCCTGTAAACCTAAGAACATTTAATCTTCAAATAATTTATTTATTTATTTATTTATTCATTCATTCATTCATTCATTCATTCATTCATTCATTCATTCATTCATTCATTCATTCATTCATTCATTCATTCATTCATTCATTCATTCCACTTTTATACCGCCCTCCCCCAAAGGGCTCAAAATTACTTTGGAAACTAATGTATTGTTTTTACAAGGACAAGCAGAGCTTTTTGAGCACAGTATCTTAGAAACATACCACATCTCTTGGCATTCATTACATAGATGTGTAAATTCCAAAGTATTGTATGTGTAACTAAATTTTAAAAAATCCAGAAAACTCTGGAAGTGACATCAAGCTGCCTTCAGAATCACTTGAAACTCTATGATAAAACCATAGTAATGGTATGACATAGCTAAATAAAAAGAGATCCAGGAAACCTTGGAAGTGACATCAGGTAGCTCTAGGAATCGGTGGAAATGCTGAGATAAAACCATGGTAATGGTATGATTAGCATAGTTTATAAAGAGATCTGGGAAAAGCTGGAAGTGACATTGGGAAGGTTAAGGAAGTGGAAACTCTATGATAAAGTCATGGTAATTGTATGATTAGCACAGCTTGTTAAGAGAGATCTGGGAAAAGCTGGAAGTGACATCAGGTAGGTCTAGGAATCAGTGAAAATTCTATGATAAAACCATCAGAACAGTATGAAATGCGTAGCTGAACATAAAGAGATTCTGAGTCCTTCGGAACTTGTAGCATCATGGGGCAACCAAAACTCACTTTTCCGATGTGAAGCTACACACATACACTGGCATTTTCCCTTGGTTAAAGCCAGCTCTCCCACCCCACCCGGCCCAAACCAAATTGCTCTGCTTACTCAAGAGAGAGCTTCTCTTCCTCCTCACACAAGTCTGGCAACCTCTGCAAGCCCAGCGGCCATCTCCAAGGCGTTCATACACGCGGTTCTTCAGTAGAGGCTTGTGAACTCCCATGCAGGCGTATGGGTGGATTCCAGGAGCTTGTTGAGGTCGTTCTCCGACTGCTTGATCGTGTTTTCCATCTAGAGCCAGGAGGAAGCAGGCGTTCTTCAGCAGGTGAGATAAACAACTTTCCTGACAGCACAGAAAGACTGTAAAATGGTCGACCAAACATTGCAGAGGGATGGGAGCCTCCCATTTTTAGTAGGGAAAAGAAGTGGACCTCTGTGACAGGAAGCCTTTGAGATCCTGGAGAAGGCTTGTTAGGCAGTTTAGGATTTACCCTCATTCTCACACATGACATGCCCAAGGAGCACCTCGTCACAGAACAAACGTTCATCTATTGTGAGTCCAGCGACCTGTCACACACATGAAGCTGCCTCACACTGGAAGAGTTGGTTTTTATACCCTGTTTTTCTCCCCCTTTAAGGGGTCTCAAAGTGGCTTACAATTGCCTTCCCTTTCTCTCCCCATAATAGGTACCTTGTGAGGTAGGTGGGGCTGAGGGAGTTCTGAGCCAACTGTGACTGGCCCAAGGTTTCATAATTTGACTCTTGTGCCAAGACAACCTGTTCTCCGACTACATTATTAATCCCATGCGAGCATGGAATTATGGCAGCATGTCTTCGTCTGCTGATTAATCCCACCCAGAGGAGATTCTTGGCTACTGCAAGATGTAATGTGCTGCCATCAGCTCTGCTGGAGGGAAGATTTAAGAATATGGAATGTTCTAAAAGAGTCTGTTCATGTGATATGACTACGGTTGAAACACTTGGCCATTCTCTGTTTCTATGCCCTAAATACAATAAGATAATGCGATAGAAATACATGAATCTCCATTTTCTTGCAATGTTCTCTCAGTGGCATAAGCAAGTGTTATAAGATACCCAATCTCCTGAACAGCTCTGATGTGCTCTTTGTGAAACTGTTGCAAATTTTATACTGGAAATTAGTAGTTTTAACTGCATTTCTTAACCTTGTATTGTTTTAAAATGTTGTCCTGTTTTATATGTCAATAAAGGCTTGTGTTGTGTTGTTGTTGACTGGCCCAAGGTCACCCAACAGGCTTCATTTAGAAGAAAAGGAAAACCCAGTTTTCCATGTGGCGGAATGGGCTTGCTTTGCGTATTCAACACCCCAAGTCTCTCCCAGTGCTTGCCAACTTTTCCTGGGGAGGGCTCGCTTTGCTCTAGGTAACCCGCTGCCACCACCTGACCAAGAGGAATTGCCTCGGCTGAGGAAGGTCAAGGGGTTCCCTTGGTGCAGTTCAATGTAGCAAAATGTAAAGTGATGCATTATAGGGGCAAAAAATCCAAACTTCACATACACGCCACAGGGGTCCAGTGCTATCAGTCACAGACCAGGGAAAGGGATTTAGGCCGCCTTAGTTGATAGTTCCATGGGGATGTCAACTCCGAAATGCACGCAGCTGTGAAAAAAGGCAAACTCTATGCTGGGGGATCATTTAGGAAAGGAATTGAGAATAATAAAACTGCAAAGATTGTCATGCCCTTATATAAAGCATTATCGTGCGTGCGACTGCGACTTGGAGTACTTGTGATCAGTTCTGGTTGCCCACATCTCCAAAAAAAAAGGGATATTGAAGAGATAGAAAAAAATGCAGAGAAGGGCAACCTTGAGGATGATTGAAGGATTTGGGAGCACCTTCCTTAGGAGGAGAAGGCTGCAACGCTTGGGGACTCTTTAGTTTGGGAGAGGAGACGCGTCTGAGTGGGGATATGGATTAGAAGAATCTAAGTGAAATTATGCATGGGGTAGAAAATGTTGACAGAGAGACATTTTCTCTCTTTCTCACAATACTAGAACCAGGGGCATTCATTGAAAATGCTGGGGGGAAGAATTAGGACTAATAAAAGGAAACACTTCTTCACGCAACGTGTGATTTGAGGTGTTTGGAATATGCTGCCACAGGAGGTGGTGATGGCTACTAACCTGGATAGCTTAAAAAGGGCTTGGACAGATTTATGGAGGAGAAGTCGATCTATGGCTACCAATCTTGATCCTCCTTGATCTCAGATTGCAAATGCCTTAGCAGACCAGGTGCTCAGGAGCAGCAGCAGCAGAAGGCCATTGCTTTCACATCCTGCCTGTGAGCTCCCAAAGGCACCTGGTGGGCCACTGCGAGTAGCAGAATGCTGGACTAGATGGACTCTGGTCTGATCCAGCAGGCTAGTTTTTATGTTCTTATGTTCCCCAACTTCCTTTCCAACCGTGAGGCCTCTGCCTCAGTTTCCCTTGGTTCCCCTCTCCTGGGGTCCCACAGGGAGGTCTGGAGGTCCCGGAGGACAAGCTGCTTTGCCCGTTGCCAGCCTTCCTCCCCCCTCCTAATTAGATAGTGCATCCAAGACAGTGGGGCATTCGTGGTACAGAGAACCGTTCTCCACGTCTAAGGTTTAAAAGTATTTATTAAAAATAAAAATGGTTACCAGTATATTTTAGCACAGCACCAGATTGAGCAAGGGTTTCCAAAGCAAAGGAGATATAAACACAAATCCCCTGCCCCTATCTCTTAACATTCCCTAGCAAGCAGTTGTTGAAAATAGGGTAGGCCAGTGGTGGTGAACCTTTGGCACTCCAGATGTTATGGACTACAATTCCCATCAGCCCCTGACAGCATGGCCAATTGGCCATGGGAATTGTAGCCAATTGGCCATGCTGTCAGGGGCTGATGGGAATTGTAGTCCATAACATCTGGAGTGCCAAAGGTTCGCCACCACGGGGGTAGGCCCCTAAAGCTTAGAAGTTTGCAAAGAATTCTCATTACCTGGCAGGCTGAGTGAGCTCCCTGGATGAGCACATGGTCCAAAAATGACTGCTGCCTTCACAGCCAAGGCAAGAGGTCTGCTTCCCAGCAGAAGGAGAAAGAAAAAGAGACCTCGCCCCCCCCCCCCAAATACTGAGATTGGCCCCCCCTTCCTGCTAACAACTAGGGATTGGAAGTGTGGGAGGGGTGGGGACTGGGGAGGTGAGGTGAGTCATATCATGTGTGCCATGATGTCTCCACTTCCAGGAAAACCCAGAAGTGCTGTTGGGTAGCTCTGAGATCTCTGGAAGCTTCTATAATTTTACTGTAGAGTTTCCAGCCATTCCTAGAGCTACTCAATGTCACATCTGGATTTCCCCAGAAAGAATGTAAGCAGCACACATGATGCCAACTTTTATTTTATAAGAATTCTCCCACCAGTGCTTGAACAGGATGGGAAAAGGGTGGGCAACATGGGTTGCTGTAGGGGAAGCTTCTTGCCATAGCAGGAGTGCTGTAGCAACCCTGCTAACAGCTGTGACTAAATACTGCCTGCTAAAGGCCATCAAACACTAAGCACAGGATCATAAGAACATAAGAAAGAGCCTGCTGGATCAGACCAGAGTCCATCTTAGTCCAGTGATGGTGAACCTTTTGAGACCGAGTGCCCAAACTGCATCCCAAAACCCACTTTATTTATCGCAGAAGTGCCAACGACGGCAATTTAACCTGAATACTGGAGGTTTTAGTATAGAAAAAATGGTTGGCTCCAAGGTTGCATGTTACTCAGGGAGTAAAGCTTGGTAGTCGGTGGCTTTATATGCTCTGAAGCAACTCCTGCAAATCCTCTATTCAACTGTGGTGAATCATGACCCTAGGAGGGTTTTACTCAGAAGCAAGCCCCATTGCCAGCAAACCCAGGCTTACTCCCAGGTAAAAAAGGATCATGGCTTTAGTTCTTCACCCACTTATGAAAATCAGTAGGGTTTAATAGCTTAACAGGGTTACCTACATTGCTTCCCCAAAACTAGGGTCTTTAAAGTTTTAATGCTAATAATCTCCCTAGAGAATAATTACACTATTATCACATGATCTTGAACTCTGTGTGTGCGTGCCCACAGAGAGGAGGCCTCCTGAAGGTGTACACCTCTGGCACCCGTGCCCATAGGTTCACCACCACTGATCTAGTCCAGCATTCGGCTACACAGAGGCTTTGGGAGCTCACATTGCAGGATGTAGAAAGCAATGGCCTTCTGCTGCTGCTGCTATTCCCGAGCACCTGGTCTGCTAAGGCATTTTGCAATCTCAGATCAAGGAGGATCAAGATGCGACTTCTCCTCCATAAATCTGTCCAAGCCCTTTTTTAAAGCTAATCCAGGCTAGTGGTACATGCACCACCTCCATCGCGACAGCATTATCTCCAAACACCAATCACGTGTTGCATATGAAGAAGTGTTTTCCTCTCTCATTGAGTCCCTCATTCTTCCCCCCAGCATTTTCATAATGGATGCCCCCTGATTCTGAATAGGATCTGCCTGTTCAGACCAGGCATTGAAGACTAGGAGCTAAGCACAGGATCGGACCTCCTGCACATAAAAGCCACCCCATGAACATTTATTTTCCCCAATCTTTACGCGTGTCACTTACCATTGATGTCAGCATGGATCGACGCCTTAGTTCCTCTACATGGGCCATCTTCTCTTGCAGCAGCAAGTCCATCTCCCCAAGGCTTATATTCCTTCAGGTGCCTCTCCTCCGACTCCAGGGCCTCGAATTCGGCCTTCAAGCGGGCCTTGATCTTCTCCATCTGCAGCGTCTTATTTCTGCAGCAGTGACAAAAGCACAGAAAAAGATGAAAAGAAGAAGAAGAAGAGTTTGGATTTCTATCCCCCCTTTCTCTCCTGCAGGAGACTCAAAGGGGCTGACAATCTCCTTGCCCTTCCCCCCTCCCAACAAACACCCTGTGAGGTAGGTGGGGCTGAGAGAGCTCCGAGAAGCTGTGACTAGCCCAAGTTCACCCAGCTGGCGTGTGTGGGAGTGTTCAGGCTAATCTGAATTCCCCAGAGAAGCCTCCACAACTCAGGCAGCAGAGCTGGGAATCAAACCCGGTTCCTCCAGATTAGATACATGAGCTCTTAACCTCCTACGCCACTGCTGCTCCCAGGGGTGCCGGGGTGCCAGGGTGCCAAGGGGCAGATGACAGGGGATGGAGGAGAACGAAGCCCAGCTGGGAATGGCTTGCAAGGCACTGACCACAACAAAAATGGAGAACAAGACAATCTGGAGAACTGCCCCAAGTAGGATAATATGAAATTTAGAGGTCTTCCGGAAGGCTGTACATATTAATTTTGTTTGACTGACTTCATTTCTACCTTGCATATCTTCCTAACAGAGACCCCAAAGGGGCTTACATCATTCCCTTCTCCCTTTTATCTTCACGTCAGCTCCTTAAGGCAGGTTAGGCTAAAAGTGTGTGGAACATGGGAACACAGTGGGAATCCTGCCTCACTGGCTCTGGCTCTTGATTTTGAAGCTCCTCATAGAAAGGAAACACCGAGAGACTGACAGGACAAGCCCAAGCCAACCTGCACCTTTTGAAGCCAATGAGTGTCAAAGGGTATAGTTTTGCTAAAGACTATACTGTCAGAGATCTCATAGGTAACTTTAAAACAGAAACTATTCTATGGGAAAAGCTGGCAGAAGGATGATGGGAACTGTAGTCCATAACATCTGGAGGGGCACGAGTTTGACGCTAAAGAGAAACAACACTTTGCTCCAGTACTGCAGACTGTGACAAGCTCCATTACAGAGTATGACGTGAACACAATATATTGAAGGGCGTTACATTAAAATTAACAGGGTGCTATCTGGTCTGCGTGGGAGAGTAAATGATCCCAGCTGCTAAATTGAGCAGACTGCCTTTGAGGAATGCCCGTTGTTTTAATAAAAACATAGAGTTGAAAGAGACCCCGAGGGCCATCAAGTCCAACCCCCTGCTATGCATGAACACACAATCAAAGCACTCCTGACTTTTTTGTTCATCAAGCCTCTGTTTAAACACGCCTCCAAAGGAGGAGACTCCACCACACTCGAAGGGCGTGAATTCCACTGTCGAACAGCCCTGATGGTCAGGAAGTTCTTCCTACTGTTTAGGCGGCATCTCTTTTCCTGCACCTTGAATCCCATTACTCTGTGTCCTAATCTCTGAGGCAGCAGAAACAAAGCTTGCTCCCTCTTCGACATGACATCCCTTCAAATATTTTAAGAAGAAAGAATAAAGAGTATGGATTAATATCCCCCCTTTCTCTCCTGCGGGAGACTCAAAGGGGCCTGGCTCCTTGCCCTTCCTCCCTCACAACAAACACCCTGTGAAGTGGGGTGGGAGCTGAGAAAACTCCGAGAAGCTGTGACTAGCCCAAGGTCACCCAGCTGGCGTGTGTGGGAGTGCACAGGCTAATCTGAAGTCCCCAGAGAAGCCTCCCACAGCTCAGGCTGACAGAGCTGGGAATCAAACCCGGTTCCTCCAGATTAGATACATGAGCTCTTAACCTCCTACGCCACTGCTGCTCCCTTAACATGGCTATCAAGGTCCCCCCTGAACCCTCGCTTCTCCAAACTAAACATCCCCAGCTCTCTAAAGCCTCTCTTAAGTAGGGGCTTAAGTAGGATACCGATTCATCAGGTTTGCCATAAGTTGAAGCAACAGATGGCACTTAACATCTCCTAAACACATTCTCTCTCATCTTCTTTAATAGCAAATTCCTCCCTCCATCTTGTAGAGGTCCGCTGTGTGAGGAGTCTGTTCCCTTAACAAACCCCTTCAGCTTACAAGAAGGATTTGGCTTATGCTGACTACCTTGCAAATATGAGCGTGTCTCCCCCTTACAGATTCTTTCTGTCTCTTGCAAGGGGATCCTACATTTTCCAAAGTCATTTTAGTACAGCAAACAATTGTACATGAACATTCTGCTACTAAGAAAGTGCTATATGGACTCTCGACATACTCTAAGCATCTCCAAAGCTTAAGTTCCACCATTTGATTTGTGCTGGGAAACTTCAAATGCTCTCTGGCTGGCTGGAATCCTACACCGCGAGAGCTCACTGAGAGTAGCAGAGCGAGCAGGATGGGGCTGCAGATGGAGAATCAAAGGTTTCATCCCCCCCTTGGAGACATGAAGCTGCCCTCTCCTAAGTCAGATCATCCATCCATCCATCCATCCATCCATCCATCCATCCATCCATCCAT
>NC_059437.1:2798948-2883662 GCF_021028975.2 Sphaerodactylus townsendi | reverse complement strand
AACACTTGGAGCCGCAAATAATTTTTGACATTTAAAATAAAGATAACACTGTATATATTGGGTTTTTTTTTACCTTTTACTCTGAGAAGTGCATGGGTGCGCCTGCCCTGCTGCCTGCAGGGCGGGCAAGGATGAAGCCGACGGCTCGGCCTCGCCGGCCACCGGGAAAGCACCCGCCACGCTCTAACGGGGCGGGCGAGAGGGGAAGCCCACGTCACAGCCCAGCTGACCGCGGGCAGTTGGTGCGCCCGCCCTGCTGCCTGCAGGGTGGGCAAGAATGGGGCCGGCGGCTCAGCTCATGGAGCCACAGTGCAAGGGCAGAAGAGCCACATGCGGCTCTCGAGCCGCAGGTTCCCTACCCCTGCACTAGGCGTTTCTCTTTAAAACTCTGCCAAAAGCAAGTCTTCTATACACTGAAACAAACAGAAATCAGGCTATTCCAAATAAGATTGCATATTGCCGTACCCGAAATTCATTCATTCATACACATCCCAGTTGTACTGGACATGTCCAGATCTTCTTGTGAGTTTTGCAGTCTTTTACTACACATGTCTAAGAGCCTCGTGGTGTAGTGGTTAAGTGCTTGCACTGCCACTCATGCGGTCAGGAGTTTGAGCCCCCTGAGGGTCAGATATCCTGGCAGCTGGCTCAGGGTCAACTCAGTCATCCATCCATTTCTTGGTCGGTAAATGAGTACTTAGCGCATAGCTAGGGGGTAAAGAATATCCAGGGAAAGCAATGGCAAACTACCCCACAAAGAGGCTTGCCTATGAAATCACTGCTCGCAGTGGTACCCCAGGGTCGGACATGACTGAAGGGGAAACTTTACCTTTTTTACTACACATGTCTTCAGATGTGACTGTCCCGCTTGGCACTTATGAATTCCTTAGCAAGCAAAAGTTACAGAAGAAGAAGAAGAAGAAGAAGAAGAAGAAGAAGAAGAAGAAGAAGAAGAAGAAGAAGAAGAAGAAGAAGAAGAAGAAGAAGAAGAAGAAGAAGAAGAAGAGGAGGAGGAGGAGGAGGAGGAGGAGGAGGAGGAAGAGGAGGAGGAAGAAGAAGAAGAAGAAGAAGAAGAAGAAGAAGAAGAAGAGGAAGAAGAGGAGGAGGAGGAGGAGGAGGAGGAGGAGGAGGAAGAGGAGGAGGAAGAAGAAGAAGAAGAAGAAGAAGAAGAAGAAGAAGAAGAAGAAGAAGAAGAAGAAGAAGAAGAAGAAGAAGTGGAGGAGGAGGAGGAGGAGGAGGAGGAGTTTGGATTTATATCCCCCTTTTCTCTCTTGCAGGAGACTCAAAGGGGCTGACAATCTCCTTGCCCTTCCCCCCTCACAACAAACACGCTCTGAGGTAGGTGGGGCTGAGAGAGCTCCGAGAAGCTGTGACTAGCCCAAGGTCCCCCAGCTGGCGTGTGTGGGAATGCACAGGCTAATCTGAATCCCCCAGATAAGCCTCCACAGCTCAGGTGGCAGAGCTGGGAATCAAACCCAGTTCCTCCAGATTAGATACACGCGCTCTTAACCTCCTACGCCACTGCTGCTCCTTATCAAGTAAAGTCTTGATATGTTCATCAAATACGTTCCACAAAGTCTTGATATGTTCATCAAATACGTTCCACAAGGGTCCATCCCCAAATCTCCAGGGTTTTCTTAACCCAGAGTTGGGATGTCTAAGTTTGGCCCGCAGTCCAAACTTCCCAGACCAGGCCAAAAATAAAAGCGCGCGGAACGGTCCCTCTGCCATGCTGCCACTCGGCACCTGCTTCTCCACTTCTGATCGACACGACCAGCCTGCACAAAATAGTTTTATAATCAAATTGGCTGGAGTGCAGCTCCTCTCGGCTCTCCTCCGCCTGCCGCCGTGTGCCTTGAGAGAGGCAGCTGGCGAGCTAAAAGGAGGCGTGGAACATCGTATGCCAGCAAGGTGAAGGACGGAGGGGTTGGTGCGAGCAGATCTATCTTTGTCAGGCCAGCTCAGTTCCACCTCTCCCCCGACTTTAATATTCCCCCCCCCCCAAGAATAAAATGCAAACATTTTCCCTGCTGTGTGATGTCTGCTAGAAAGCTACTGCAAATGCTCTGCAGGTCATATATTGCCGTGGTATGTTTGGCTTTTCAAGGATAATGGGAACACGATTCACCTCGGCTGCCAGCCTAGAATGCAGTAGAAGAAGAAGAAGAAGAAGAGTTTGGATTTATATCCCCCCTTTCTCTCCTGTAAGGAGACTCAAAGGGGCTGACAATCTCCTTGCCCTTCCCCCCTCACAACAAACATCCTGTGAGGTAGGTGGGGCTGAGAGAGCTCTGAGAAGCTGTGACTAGCCCAAGGTCACCCAGCTGGCGTGTGTGGGAGTGCACAGGCTAATCTGAATTCTCCAGATAAGACTCCACAGCTCAGGTGGCAGAGCTGGGAATCAAACCCAGTTCCTCCAGATTAGATACACGAGCTCTTAACCTCCTACGCCACAGTACGTATCAGGCGCATGGGATTCGTGTTATCCTTTCTGTGTCACGAATCGTCTGTATGTGCAAGTGTCAGCTCTTCAGGCCTGAAGGAGTTAGAGGCTGTTTGTGAGTAAGCTAATTTTGCTAATAGGAATGTTGCCCGTCATGTAGGCAATTTCAGAGGAAGTTGGAAAACTTACTTCCGTCGTTCTCCTCAGTCACACTTTTCTCAATGTAGAAGCCAGAGGTAGTTAAGCTTGGCAGGGATGTGTTGTTATTGTCTGTCCACATACCCTTCATAGGAGCAGCAGTGGCGCAGTGGTTAAGAGCAGGTGTACTCCTGGAGGAACCCGGTTTGATTCCCCGCTCTGCTGCCTGAGCTGTGGAGGCTTATCTGGAGAATTCAGATTAGCCTGTGCACTCCCAACAGATGCCAGATGGGTGACCTTGGACTAGTCACAGTTCTTCTGAGCTCTCTCAGCCCCACCTACCTCACAGGATGTTTGTTGTGAGGCAGGAAGGGAAAGGAGTTTGTCAGCCCCTTTGAGTCTCCTTGTGTAACCTCAGCTTGTGGGTTCTGTGGGGCAGAACTTGGAATGAGTTTGCAACAACAATTTTTATAAACAAAATGGTTTACTTTCTTAACATATAACATATAACATCAACATTTAACATCACACTTCAAGGTCCTGTTCAGGTTTCATTTTCAAGTCCTTATATTTACAGTCTTCTGATATTGCCAAGTCCAATTCTTCTTTGCAAGCGGGTTGGCTCCTGAAGACTCCAAGGGCTTGAGGAACAGGATTCAACATGATGAAGGTTTCCAGGAGAACTCTCACCCATTACAACCACAAAAAGAAACCCTGAAACAATAAACTCCAACATTTACAACATAGCAAAAAATAAACTACCACCTTTCCAGTAGTTCCCAACAACATTGCAGTTACCTTAACAAGGTGTTAAGGGCTTATACCAATCAAGGTCCTAGTCTGGTAGCCTTGCCGGCACCGTGGGGGACAGGAAGGCCGCAGAGGGGCTTCTTGCAGGGATGCTGTCGTCTCACGATACCACGATTTGACCATCTGCACCTGTCTGGCTATGCAGATGTAAGCCACAACATTTAAAAAAAAAAGAAAGTGGATTTTGTAAAAGATTCTCTACTAGCGCCATTCTAAAAAAACAGTTTGGGGGAAATAACTTGGGGCAGAGTTGCTTTAGGGGCAGGATCTGTGCAAAATGTTCCCTCCAAATGATTCCCCCCATTTCCTCACGGTCAAAAGATCTTGGGGTGAGCACGGAAAATATCCCTGTGCAGCCGGGAAATGCGCATGGTTCCCTGGTGTTGCCCCACTATTTCTCCTTTGCCCTGTGACTTTCAAAAATGGTCAAATTGGTGGTTCTTTTAAAATGCCCCTGTGTGACCCCGCTGCCATGCAAACACCACGGAAGCAGACCCAGTATATTTTTCCCACCTCGTAACTTCCTCCCAGTCCCTCTGTCCCCATCACCAATCAGCAACCAGGGGCGTTCTACCCACGGAGAGGGGGGTGGAGGAGGAGATGGCGCTCCCCAAACCAGCCACACAAAACCCTGGAAGTGCCTACTGCACACAGCAGCCAGGGTTTTCCATTGGTGCTGCCCCCCCCCATACAAAAATACAGGCAGCTCTAGTGGACCAAGAGCACCCCCAGCCAATTCCAAAGCAAGGAAGCAGCAAGCCTGCAAAACCATTGTGTGGGGTGGTGGTGGTAGGAAATGTGAGGTGAAACCAATAGCACAAGCCACCCTCCATACGGGGGGGGGGGGGGCTCAGATTTTGCACCAGGCTACATTTTCCCTAGGTACGCCTCTGTCAGCAACTGACAGAGTCCAAATCCCCAAATCCAGCTTGAAATATCTCCTTCTGCACATTATTGAGTTGGATAAAAGGAAGGAGAGGAATCTCAGGAAATCTTGCAGAGAAGGTAAAAGAAAGGAGGCTTCCAAGTGTGAGGGAGATGCATAGGGCAGCGATGGCGAACCTTTTCGAGACCGAGTGCCCAAACTGCAACCCAACACCCACTTATTTATCGCAAAGTGCCAACACGGCCATTTAACCCGAATACTGAGGTTACAGTTTAGAAAAAATGGTTTGCTCCGAGGCGCGCGTTACTCAGGAGTAAGCTTGGTGAAGCAACCAAGTGAAATGCTTCGAACGGGTGAACCACGACCCTAGGCGGGTTTACTCAGAAGCAAGGTTAAAACGCAATGCGTGAATTTTATGTTTTTAACAGTTAAGCTTAGCTTAATTTTTTTTTAAATTTTTCTTGGATTTTAGTTATTAATATTAATTTGTATTAAACTCTCTTTTTCTTCTTTTTCTTATTCCCTCCTTATCTTCCCTATCTCTCTTCTTTATTTGGGCTTTTGTAAGATGTTATGATTTTATGTAAATTCTCTCACTCTTATCCCTTTCTTCCCCTATCCTTAACTTCCTTTTCCCAAACAACAGAGCCTTAAGACCTTTGGACCAATATAGAAAATATTGTGTACATGGCATATATATAAAGAAGCAAGGCCAGCCTAGATGTGTGGGGGGCAATGTTCCTCTCCCCCACATGACGAACTCTGCACGCGTGCCCACAGAGAGGGCTCTGAGTGCCACCTCTGGCACGCATGCCATAGGTTCACCACCACTGATTTAGGGGATGGTCTTGGACCTATCAAAAAAGATTTGCGGGACGCCAGGTATGCTGAGATCTGCTCGCTGCTGCCACTCCAAAACAACAGCGAAACAGAACGTGGGACACCAGGCACGCTCAGATCTGTCCTGTGCTCGTGTGGAACAAAATGGAGTATTACCTCCTGGTCCTGCCTCAGCTCCTGGGAAGAAGCGGGGAGCCATGCGGAGGAAGAAACCAGGATTTTTTGACCGTGCAAAAACTGCCATACTCAGTGCAAGAGATGGGGTAGATTTACTTTTTAAGCAAGCCTTTATTGGCATAGACAACAGTACAACAATAATAAAAACTGATTAAAAAGCATATACAAAACAGGGAATAAATGTTAGGTCAAAGGAAATCTACTGGCGTTTGGTAATTTCCAGGAGAAAGTCTGCCACTATCATACAGAGAGAAGGATCAGGCTTGTCCAACAAGTAGTGTAATCTAATTAAATCGGGGAGATGGGGTAAATGTAAAGGAGTAAGATTCACATACTTGGATCTGATTTCCTTGAATCTGAGACAGTGTGGTAATTGGTGGGCCAGAGATTCAACTGAGCCATCATTACATGGGCACAATCTTTTAGCCTTTTCTTGCTTATTAAATCTGCCATGCAACAAGGCAGAAGGCATAACATTAAACCTGACGAGCATTATGGCTCTTCTTTGAACGGGGTTTATTAAGCAATACAGGTAGTGTGCCAGGTAGATTTACTTGCTTTTAGCTAGATGCAAAGGCTAGAGTCTTGATCAGGCAGAGATCTAGAAAGTGGCCTTATTCATGCACGATAACTTTGGGTGCAGAGTAGTCTTTTATTATTTAATTTGTTTCCCATGCTGGCCGTGGTACTTCCATTACATGCAGAGAAACTGCCAACTTGCTGTGTTTTGGTGAGCAAGAAGGAGGGCTGTTACCTTTCTCAAAATTATGGAATACAGTTTTGCGTTATGAGATTCCGTTATCGTCAGTTGTTACCTTTTGGTGCCCCATTTAAGCTCCAATCCCATCCATGCCTAATAGAGAGCAAATCTCACTGATTCAGTGGAATTTCCTTGTGACTAAATATCTCTCTAAATGCAAATCAGTTGGCTCCCTATTTTTATCAGCTGAGCGCACCTCACCAACACAGTGTGTTCTCTCTTGCCAGGTGTAATGGTTTGCCATCAGCAATCCTGTCTGGAAGATGCCCAAAATTCCATAATTAGACAGGCGCTGCCCCTGCCAAGTGAACTGTGTAGAAGCTGTTTCTCATGTACTTTTTCCTCCGCCCCTTTTATATAAATAGTCAGACTAACTTAGCGAATCCTCTTTTAGTAAACAAGTAAGAACTTCCAGACTTTCTTAAAGCATCTTTCCTCTTGAACAATTGTGATTCCGAAATAACGGTCATAACATTTTTAGATCGTGCTATAAGATTGCACGCACGGAAGAAGAAGAAGAAGAAGAAGAAGAAGAAGAAGAAGAAGAAGAAGAAGAAGAAGAAGAAGAAGAAGAAGAAGAAGAAGAAGAAGAGGAGGAGGAGGAGGAGGAGGAGGAGGAGGAGGAGGAGGAGGAGGAGGAGGAGGAGGATTTTAGATTTATATCCCCCCTTTCTCTCCTGCAGGAGACTCAAAGGGGCTTACAATCTCCTTGCCCTTCCCCCGTCACAGCACAAAATAATTCTGTGGAGGGGTGGGGTGGGGCTGAGAGAGCTCCTGTAGTTTTGACTAGCCCTGGGAGCAGTCACCTAGAATGTGTGGGAGTGCCCCAGGCTAATCTGAATTCCCCCAGAGGGAAGCCTCCACAGCCTGTGTGTGTGTGAGCTGAGAACCAAACCCGGTTCCTCCAGACAGATACATTTGTGCCCTTAAATCCTACTGCAATGCTTCAAGGCTCCTGTATTTGCTGTGATTCCCATGGTAGCTTGAAAGAGGAAGGGTTTGTTATGATTCCCATGAAGCTCCCATTTCTACTCTGAGTATTTTTTTTAACTTTTTTTTTTAACACAAATTAGGTGGGATTCTGAACAGGCTGGCAAATATAATGGACAGGATGGCCATGTAAACTGTATTTTTTAAAGTGTAGAGAGGACTTCTCACACAAGTCCCATCCCTCAGTTAGGCAAATCTGGCTCCATTTTATTTCCCCTTTCACAAACCTAGGGATTTCTCGTAGCCAAGTTGCGAAACCAGAGACCCGTTTTGTAAAATCCTCGGCTGGTTTCTACTCCCACGTGTCTGGATATAAGAGACACCTAATCTCCACTCTCTGCTTTTTTCCGCGCCATCCAAGCAGTTAGGGTGTGTACGGGTTTTATACTGCAGCCATACAATCTAGACTCATGAAGGTTGTAATGAGTTTTTATTGAACCGGGTCAAGACTCCTAAAAGTGATGAGCAGCAAAAGTGGGAGCTCTAATTCTGTCCCAGGTATATCTCTAGAGAATACTTCTAATACTCATTGGTATTTCCCCCCCCTCTCTCCCCTTTCTCAGCACAACCTGCAAGCTGGCACAGAAGAGTAAGAGAGGTAGCTGCACCTGTTATGGGAACTACAGCTCCTGCCATGTAAAGACTCCCTCTTAGCCCCAGGAAATGGGAAATAAGGAGGAAATGTAAGGCCTGAACTACTAAAAGTGATGGGGAAACGAAGGGCCAGTAGTAGAGCTGCATCCAAACCTCCTAGCACTGATAGAATGCCAGCTGTGGCCTTTGGACTAGTGGTAGGATCCAAAAATTCCCCAGCAACAGGTTCTGCATGGTGGTGGGATTCAAACCTGCAGCATAGCGCCATGTGGGGCCATGGGCACACGACAGCATGGCTGGGCTTTCTCCAAGGGCTTTGTCATTCCTAAGTGGCAAGGACCTGAGCCATGCTCTCGTCCCCCCATGGAAACGTAATGGATGCAGATATTTAGGCTGCCATGCACGCTGGCACCCTCCTGCATAGGATCAAGCCTCCCAGTTCCTGTGCACCACTGCCTGAGAGGAGGGGCACAACCCAAGGCCAAAATCACGTGGCAAAACTACCACTCAGGTGCAACCCCCTCTCAGGCACACACAACACTAGTAACCTACTCTGGGGAGCCTATGAGAACCTGCTGGATCCCACCTCTGCCTTGGACTAGAGGCAGGGAGTGCCAGGACCTCAGGTGGTTTCAAAGCAAGGTCTGGTGTGTGTAATGTGTGATGCCAGGAGCTGGGCCTGACAGAGAGAATCCGCCTGCCATTGCTGAGAGTCCCCTTTTCCTTTTATTTTGCATGTTGCATGTGCGCAGCTACGCAGGTGCAGTCAATTGTATTGTAGGATGATCAGCATGGCTGCAGGAGTTCATTTCTGAACGCCTGCACAGCTACGCATATGTTGCAGGAATTTTTTTTAAAAAAGAAGTGACTCCAAAGGAAGGCACGTAAAAAAAAATCATTTCTGTGGGTTCCAATCGCTGCCTGCACAGCATGCAGGCAGGAAAAAAGAAAATGGCTCTTTGTAATGATCAGAGCCTGTGCTGCACATTTGAGCTAGGTGGGGACACCTGGTCTGTTCCTGCAGAGGAAACAGCTGCTTTCGAAGGTGGAAACGATGGCCTTGTGCCCTGTGGAGGAACCCCTTCCTCAAATGCCTTTCCTCCTCTCTGGCTTCCCTCTGGGATTAGCTTTTAAAAGGGGCTTTCACATAGATGGAGTGGGAGTGAGAAGTTGAGGAGCTACAGCTACCAACTTTGATCCCTCCTTGAGCTGAGATTGCAAATCCCCTAGCAGACCAGGTGCCTGGGAGCAACAGCCGCAGAAGGCCATTGATCACATCCTGCATGTGAGCTCAGCAAGGCACCTCCTGGGCCACTGCGAGCAGCAGAGTGCTGGACAAGGTGGACCCTGGTGTGATCCAACCTGGCTTGTTCTTATGTTCTTATGATTTCCATCCTCCAGCTAAGTACAATAGGGCAGCAAGAGCCACTCGAAATCCATGTCCCCCGTTCCCCGCTTTCTCCTTCTGAAAAACTATGGAACAAGCAGCACCCCGCAGCAGTTTTTATGGAACAAGGCCAGAAGCCGAGTTTGACTAAAAAGCAAGGCAACGGAGTGCTCTCCCTTTGTACATGTGCAAGCCTGCTGAAATTACCTCTCCCGGCTTGTTAGAAGCACAGTAATGTAAAATGACAAGGCTGATGGGGCTGCATTTCACACAAAAGTTCGTGATCTGCTGATCCTAAGCCAGTTTACAGGATATCCAACTGCATCTATATTGTGAAAAGTTCCTGACTGCTGTGGGGTGGGGCCTCCTCCCTGGAAAAAGCATTGAGTCAATTTCCCTGTGTTTCTAAATCTGCCTCCCTCTACTCAAGAAACATTCTTAACCTCTCTCCCAGGGTCCTGGAATTTGTTAGGTAGCTGCATCTCTCATCTGTTTTTAATGCTGGAAACGAATATTTTCAAGGAGCCCAAAGACAAATTGGAAAACTATTTCTATCTCCTTTGGACACCTAGGAGAAGGCTAAATCAATATGGCTCTAGGGTGCCAGACCATGTCTGAAGGGGGTGGTGGTGTTAGGATGGAATGTGAAGGAAATCAGAGGGCCTCAAGAAGAAGAAGAAGAAGAAGAAGAAGAAGAAGAAGAAGAAGAAGAAGAAGAAGAAGAAGAAGAAGAAGAAGAAGAAGATGATGATGAAGATGAAGATGAAGATGAAGAAGAAGAGCAAGAGCAAGAGCAGGAAGAGGAAGAGGAAGAAGAGGAAGAGTTTGGATTTATATCCCCCCTTTCTCTCCTGCAGGAGACTCAAAGGGGCTTTCATAACTTCCTGCCCCTCTCTCATACACAATAAACACCCAGTGAGGTAGGTGGGGCTAATAGAGCTCCGAGAAGCTGTGACGAATGCATAGCCACCTAGCTGGCGTGTGTAGGAGTGCACTCAAGAATCTGAATTCCTGAGATAAGCCTCCGCTTTAGCCCAGGCGGCAGAGCCAGAATCAAACCCGGCCCTCCGAGATTAGATACACGAAGCTCTTGACTTCCTATGCCACTACTTTCTGCTCCAGAATTTTGCTGGAAGAGTTTCAAGTTACAGCTGGAAACATCCAGAGATAGATAATATCTAAAGTCCTGGACTAGCAGCCTCCTGGACTTAGGAGGGATCGCATTTGACATTACATTTCTAGTCTCTGGACTGGGTACCCCACAGTGATGTGAGAGGCATGGTATGCAGAAATAGAAAAGGTGATCGAGATTGGGGAGATCTTAAGTCCCTCATTGGTAGGCCTCAGCATGTAGCCTCCAGGTGGGACTCCAAAACTACCTTAGTTGAAAATTCTCATATAGGTTCAATTCTTAGGGCTATGGAGACTAATCTCCCCTGAACAAAATGGATCCTTTGAAGCAGAGGTGTACCTCTGGGAAATGATACACTGAGGGATCTGTTCTCCTGGCACTACCATACCTATATGTCTGGGGGGTTCCTCAACTCTGGGCTCCCACTCCCTCTAAGCCTCGCCTCTCCTTCCGGGGCTGCTCTTCTGTGCTCCAGAGCAGAATTGAAGAGCTGAGTCTAGTTCCTTTGCTTTTATAAACTTGGGGGTGGGGCCACACCCCCGAGGGGCGTGGCCATGCCCCCGAGTTTATAAAAGCAAAGCCCCCGGCATAGACTAAGATAGTGCACTTCAACACTAAACTCAAGAGATCTAAATGGCAGCTGGAAAGCAAGGCAACTAGAGGAGAAAACAAGTTGTTTGAAGACATCTAGGAGTGGTGTACCAATCAGCAATGGGATGCTCTCCATTGTGCCCATGTACAATCAGGTTATTCAATCAGCCCAGTAAAGTCTACAGGCAATCTTGGAGGTTTTTTCTGGCTCACAGGGGAGTCAGGATTCATCCCAGCTGCAGTTAGACTCCCTGAGGCCTAGATGTGCCTTGAGCCCACTGAATTTAGTGGGTGCTCCTGCTGGCACTGATTCTGGGATTTTGTGCCATGGGCTGGAGAGTCCTATCGATTTTCCTGAGATACTTATTAATATGACCAACAAAGTACAGCCAATGTGGTACAAGGGGTAAGAAGCAGGGGTTGGCTGCTGAATTCATCTCTTTGGAAATTAACGTTCTAAAATACTGGCTTTAAAGTGGCCTTCCTGTCCCCAGGGATTAATGCCTTCATTACAAGTAAGCAACACTCCTGGTACTCCTGGATGGCTAGAAAGACAGACTACATCAAATCTTAGACAGTATGGTCTTGATCCAATGCAACTTTTGGAGATTAAAATGCAGGAAAGCAATGGGTATATCCATAGAATTCAACGCCTTACTGACATTGAGTTGCAAACAGATTCTGCCACCTGCTGGTCCTGGTATAAACGACTAAAACTCATGGGATAGGTATTTTGAGCTGCACCCTTTATCTATCCTAGAATGACATGTGCAAGTAGCTTTCTATTGTATTTTTTTCAGGGCCTCGCTTCGATGCTCTTCCTCCTGTCAGCTCAATCTGATGGGATGATTCCAAAACATCTCTAAGGCACAAGTGAGAATCTTTAAAAAAGTGCGGCTCAGGGGAAGTAGGACCTGTGTGTACAAGCATATCTTAATAATGTGCTAGTTACATGAAGGTGAAAGGAAGCTGTTGATCCAACTATTATAACTCGTCATGCAAAGGTCATAGATAACTCGGATACTTGGGACTCTGCAAGAATATTATTAGAAGATCGGGTTTCAAGCATCCTCACAGGAAGGAGGCTAAATCTCTTTGCAGGTTATTGGTACACAATTACTGTGAGTTCCTTATTAATACAATGTTATTTCACTTCGTGTGATGAGGACTGTAATAATGTTCTGAAGCTTAACAAGCATTTAGCTAATAGATCTTTTATATGTATGGATTTTACCTGAATTTATATTTATATTTTTTTGGGAAGTGGAGTGCTATAGATTCCACATGTAATTCTGATTTTAAACCCATTGGAGTTGGCTAAAAGGTCATATTAATAAACATCTATCAAAGCCCCCTGCATGGAGCTCTTTCAGTTATTTCCTGTCTCCTTCCCAGTGGGGAGGGTTGGGCTGCCAGCTGCCTGCTTGAAGCCGGCAGCCAGGACGGGGGCGGGGCTTTGGGGGAGCCAGCAGCCGGGAAGGGGTGAGGCTTTGGGGGGTCCTCTTGCTTCCTTGGCCCTGCCCATGTTGATGATGACATGGGCAGGGCTGAGGGCACCAGAAAATAACAAAGCAGAAGGACTTCCTGCTGCCTTGCTGTCTTCCTGGTCACATGGGGGCCGATTTTGTGCCGCCATGTGACCAGATCATTGGCGCCCTGGGACCTAGGCAAATACACCTACATCCCAGCATATAACTCAGCCATTAGACCCCCCCTCTCCTGATCTGGGTCTTTCAGGTGTGGGTCCCTAGCCCCAGCAGGCACTCCTTCCCTTTCTGAATGTCTCCTCCCCAAAAAACTATTTACTGTGCTTCCTTGAATATAAGATAGCTGGCCCTTTATATTAATTTTTGCTCCCCAAGGTGTGCTATGTCTTATTTTCAGGGGATGTCTTATTTTTTTCTCCTCACCCACAGCTGCATGCCTTAGTGTCCTTGTCTGACAGGCACGGCTTCCAAACATGTGCTTTATGTTACGTCCTACTTTCTGGGGATTTCTTGAGATTTCCAGCACTTCAGTTAAAACCCCTCTCACTGTATCTATTCCTAGGGACAGTCTTATTTTCAGGGAAATAGGGTAGCCCCTTCCACCTTTGCTGCTGGTTTGGAATGCCTGGGAAGGTGTTGGAGCACTTTCTGCATCCTGTGGTTCTTAGACTCTTCTCCTGTATTCTGTATAGGGTTACAGGGCACTTCTTGCTGTCCTCAGCATCGTCAAGCCATTAATTTCAGGCCCAAAGCTGCAGGCCTGTCAAGCCTGGACGTGTATATCATTCTTATGAGGTGGGAAGGGAACGGAACCCAAGTGTTTTAGGGGTGATGAGCTGCTCTCCCTGCTGGGAGCAATTAAAGGCAACTTTCCTCCCGCATTTGAGCATCCGCTCCTCCAGGGTCACAAAGGAGAGCCCCAAGAGTGCCGCAATGGCCCAGGCATCGGAAGCTTTGTGTTCAGGATTACGTGGGGGGAAAATGGCTTATGGTGATACAATAACATTCATTCGGGCAAGCAGCTTTTAAACAATTCACTACCTTGGACATGTGAAGAAGGTTCCACTGATAGGTATAGGATTCTCAACAGCATTGCCTGTTTTGAGGCTACGTATGCAGGCAGGACTTCATCATTAGGCAAGGTGATAGGAATCAGGGGCCTGCAACCTGTGGCTCTCCAGATGTCTCATTGATCATAATTCCTACTCAGCCCCTGCCAGTGCAACTCCCCATGTCTCAGAATGGGCTGACCTAGAAAGGGTGTGTGGAGACCTAACGCAGGAGAAGGCTGCAGAGCCTGTCAAGTGAGTTGGAGGGAGACAAGGCTACTCAGACTCGGACCTTGGCTGTGGCAGTTCCCCAACACCTTTCTGTTAAGGTAAACTGCAACATTGTTGGGAACCAGTGGGAAGATAGTTGTTTTATTTTGCCATAAGCAAATGCTGGAGCTCTGTTGTTCTGGTGGGCTTCTTTTTGTGGCTGTACTGGGCGAGAGTTCTCCTGGAAACCTCTCATCATAAGTTGAATCCTGTTCCTCAAGCCCTTGGAGTCTTCTAGAGCCAACCCACCTGCAAAAGAAGAATTGAATCATGGCAGTATCAGCAGACTGTAAATATAAGGACTTGAAAATGCAACCTGAACAGGACCTTGAAACGTGATGCTAAATGTCACATGCTATGTTAAGAAAGTGAAACCATTTTGTTCCTTTAAAATTTGTTGTTGCAAACTCATTCCAAATTCCGCCCCACAGAACTCACAGATAGGTGTTACAATCTCAGGCATGGCCACCAATATGCTGGTAGGGGCTGATGGGAATTGTAGTCCACACCATCTGGAGAGCCGTGAGGTTGTAGATCTCCTGTGATAGGTGCATCTATATATATATACATTTTAAGTGTCGGACTTAGATGATAGCTATAGAAAATGCACGGGGTCCACATTATCTATAGAGAGAAGCAGCAAGAGGGAAATAAGGCAAATAACTCTCTTTCTTCTGCTGCAGGGGGAGGCGGAAAATATAGTTGTTGACTTATCCCCCAGGAGCCTCTTGGAAGATGAATCATGACTCTTAAATTTGGGCATTTCCTTTGTCCCTGGGCCACATTTTGATCCCTTCCAGACGAGAGTGGAGCATTTACAAATTGACAATGGAATGATTAGTAAACTTAAAGCCTTCTTTGGCACAGATAATGCTGGGGAATGGGACTGCTCTGTGAACTCTAAATCTACTTTCTATCTCCACTCAGTGCTAATGAAGCCAAGGATAAGAACATTAAGAACGTAAGAACTAGGGCCTGCTGGATCAGACCAGAGTCCAACTAGTCCAGGCATTCTGCCACTCTGCAGTGGCCTTCCACCAGGTGCCTTTGGGAGCCCACAGGCAGCAGATGTGGTGCCAGTTGGGCCTGCTGCAGCTGCTGCTCTTGAGCACCTGGTCTCATATCGCATTTGCAATCCTGTGATCAAGGAGGACTGCAAGATTGATAGCCAGAGGAAGCCATTGGTGTTGCCAAAGGCCAAACACCTCAGAAAAATTAGTTCTTGAGGGATTTTATACAGATTGGAACAAAATAGTAGAGAATCGTGATATGCTTCATCGCTCCTTTGAAAAGACTGGATAACTACTAAATGAATTGGCAGACGGGAGCCTGAAGGCCAATGCAAGAAGGCAGAGATATGAGGGGCACAGTTACCCTTTGAATACTACTCATGATATACATGAAACAGATGGACAATTAAACTGTGGATCAATATAATATAGAAAAAAATCATCAAGATCCTTCTTGTGACTCATATTAAATCTAGCTGGCAGTTGCTATAAGCATGGGGCGAAGTTGCCTTGCCTCTGTATAATATAAAGCAGGAGAAAATGCTAAACATCGCATAGTTGGCAATGGGGCTTGCTTCTGAGTAAAACCCTCTCCTGAGGGCTTCCGGATTCACCTCCATTCTAAGCATTGCATGGTTCCTTCGCCATGCTTCTACTCCTGAGTGCAATGGCATTAATTTGAGTCAACCGTTTTTTCTAAACTAAAAAAAACCAGTATCTTGTGTTAAATTGCCGTGTTGGCACTCTGCTATAAATAAGTGGGCTCTTGGTTGCAATTTGGGCACCTAGTCCTCGGCAAAGGTCTGCCATCACTGCCTCTAGTTGTTTTATTGGATTGCAATCTAGTTCTAGGCGCTTGGTGATATGGCAGAAGCTTAGGTGAGAGTACCACCTAGGAAAAGGTGGGAGAACAAATCTAACTCTGACTCCTACATAGATGCTTCCATAAACAAGAGAAAGATGTTTAACCCCTGGGTGGTTTAGGCAAAAGAGAAACATATGCAGCTCATTTTCTTTTCTTCTAGATTGGCTTCTTTTTCCTTTACTCCCACCGCTTGGGATCTAGAGTCCCTACGATATTCTAAGTTGGGATGTCTTGGAGTTTGGGCGGTGCCAGAAATCAGAGGGTCTTTCCCCTCACTTATCTTTGCCTCCCACGCCACTCTTCTTGGTGAGAAATAGGGTCCTTGGGCACTCCCTACTTGTGGCTACAGCCACATCGCCGTCACAACGCTGCCGCGGTCGCACCCCCTCAGCATGCGGCATCCCTGATGCTGGAGAAAATGGCGCCTTTTGTGGGGTTGTGTGGACGCCCGGGCGCGCACCAGGGATGCCGCGCGCTGATAGCAGCGCGTGGCATAGGGGGGATCGCTTCGAGTGGGGAAAGGCCCAGAAAGTTTTTGCAAACATTTAATTTGCCCCAGTTCAAACTCAGTTTGCCTTTTTTTCCAACAAAGAGGAGGGGGGGGGGGGGCAGGAAGCAAGCAGACACCTCTTGTTTCGTAGTCAAGGATAAAGATGGTGTCTGCAGATCTAAGGCGCTGCTTGCCATTTGTTGCTCCAACAATGCGGTTGTCCGGGTCAGGTTGCTGATTAAACGGCTGGCAGTCAGGATGCTCACGGGGATAACAGACAGCAGGAGAGGTACACCACCCCCCCCCCCCCCCACCCCCCCCCCCCCCCACCCCCCCCCCACCCCACCCCCCCCCCCCCCCCCCCCCCCCCCCCCCCACCCCCCCCCCCCCCCACCCCCCCCCCCCCCCACCCCCCCCCCCCCCCACCCCCCCCCCCCCCCACCCCCCCCCCCCCCCACCCCCCCCCCCCCCCACCCCCCCCCCCCCCCACCCCCCCCCCCCCCCACCCCCCCCCCCCCCCACCCCCCCCCCCCCCCACCCCCCCCCCCCCCCACCCCCCCCCCCCCCCACCCCCCCCCCCCCCCACCCCCCCCCCCCCCCACCCCCCCCCCCCCCCACCCCCCCCCCCCCCCACCCCCCCCCCCCCCCACCCCCCCCCCCCCCCACCCCCCCCCCCCCCCACCCCCCCCCCCCCCCACCCCCCCCCCCCCCCACCCCCCCCCCCCCCCACCCCCCCCCCCCCCCACCCCCCCCCCCCCCCACCCCCCCCCCCCCCCACCCCCCCCCCCCCCCACCCCCCCCCCCCCCCACCCCCCCCCCCCCCCACCCCCCCCCCCCCCCACCCCCCCCCCCCCCCACCCCCCCCCCCCCCCACCCCCCCCCCCCCCCACCCCCCCCCCCCCCCACCCCCCCCCCCCCCCACCCCCCCCCCCCCCCACCCCCCCCCCCCCCCACCCCCCCCCCCCCCCACCCCCCCCCCCCCCCACCCCCCCCCCCCCCCACCCCCCCCCCCCCCCACCCCCCCCCCCCCCCACCCCCCCCCCCCCCCACCCCCCCCCCCCCCCACCCCCCCCCCCCCCCACCCCCCCCCCCCCCCACCCCCCCCCCCCCCCACCCCCCCCCCCCCCCACCCCCCCCCCCCCCCACCCCCCCCCCCCCCCACCCCCCCCCCCCCCCACCCCCCCCCCCCCCCACCCCCCCCCCCCCCCACCCCCCCCCCCCCCCACCCCCCCCCCCCCCCACCCCCCCCCCCCCCCACCCCCCCCCCCCCCCACCCCCCCCCCCCCCCACCCCCCCCCCCCCCCACCCCCCCCCCCCCCCACCCCCCCCCCCCCCCACCCCCCCCCCCCCCCACCCCCCCCCCCCCCCACCCCCCCCCCCCCCCACCCCCCCCCCCCCCCACCCCCCCCCCCCCCCACCCCCCCCCCCCCCCACCCCCCCCCCCCCCCACCCCCCCCCCCCCCCACCCCCCCCCCCCCCCACCCCCCCCCCCCCCCACCCCCCCCCCCCCCCACCCCCCCCCCCCCCCACCCCCCCCCCCCCCCACCCCCCCCCCCCCCCACCCCCCCCCCCCCCCACCCCCCCCCCCCCCCACCCCCCCCCCCCCCCACCCCCCCCCCCCCCCACCCCCCCCCCCCCCCACCCCCCCCCCCCCCCACCCCCCCCCCCCCCCACCCCCCCCCCCCCCCACCCCCCCCCCCCCCCACCCCCCCCCCCCCCCACCCCCCCCCCCCCCCACCCCCCCCCCCCCCCACCCCCCCCCCCCCCCACCCCCCCCCCCCCCCACCCCCCCCCCCCCCCACCCCCCCCCCCCCCCACCCCCCCCCCCCCCCACCCCCCCCCCCCCCCACCCCCCCCCCCCCCCACCCCCCCCCCCCCCCACCCCCCCCCCCCCCCACCCCCCCCCCCCCCCACCCCCCCCCCCCCCCACCCCCCCCCCCCCCCACCCCCCCCCCCCCCCACCCCCCCCCCCCCCCACCCCCCCCCCCCCCCACCCCCCCCCCCCCCCACCCCCCCCCCCCCCCACCCCCCCCCCCCCCCACCCCCCCCCCCCCCCACCCCCCCCCCCCCCCACCCCCCCCCCCCCCCACCCCCCCCCCCCCCCACCCCCCCCCCCCCCCACCCCCCCCCCCCCCCACCCCCCCCCCCCCCCACCCCCCCCCCCCCCCACCCCCCCCCCCCCCCACCCCCCCCCCCCCCCACCCCCCCCCCCCCCCACCCCCCCCCCCCCCCACCCCCCCCCCCCCCCACCCCCCCCCCCCCCCACCCCCCCCCCCCCCCACCCCCCCCCCCCCCCACCCCCCCCCCCCCCCACCCCCCCCCCCCCCCACCCCCCCCCCCCCCCACCCCCCCCCCCCCCCACCCCCCCCCCCCCCCACCCCCCCCCCCCCCCACCCCCCCCCCCCCCCACCCCCCCCCCCCCCCACCCCCCCCCCCCCCCACCCCCCCCCCCCCCCACCCCCCCCCCCCCCCACCCCCCCCCCCCCCCACCCCCCCCCCCCCCCACCCCCCCCCCCCCCCACCCCCCCCCCCCCCCACCCCCCCCCCCCCCCACCCCCCCCCCCCCCCACCCCCCCCCCCCCCCACCCCCCCCCCCCCCCACCCCCCCCCCCCCCCACCCCCCCCCCCCCCCACCCCCCCCCCCCCCCACCCCCCCCCCCCCCCACCCCCCCCCCCCCCCACCCCCCCCCCCCCCCACCCCCCCCCCCCCCCACCCCCCCCCCCCCCCACCCCCCCCCCCCCCCACCCCCCCCCCCCCCCACCCCCCCCCCCCCCCACCCCCCCCCCCCCCCACCCCCCCCCCCCCCCACCCCCCCCCCCCCCCACCCCCCCCCCCCCCCACCCCCCCCCCCCCCCACCCCCCCCCCCCCCCACCCCCCCCCCCCCCCACCCCCCCCCCCCCCCACCCCCCCCCCCCCCCACCCCCCCCCCCCCCCACCCCCCCCCCCCCCCACCCCCCCCCCCCCCCACCCCCCCCCCCCCCCACCCCCCCCCCCCCCCACCCCCCCCCCCCCCCACCCCCCCCCCCCCCCACCCCCCCCCCCCCCCACCCCCCCCCCCCCCCACCCCCCCCCCCCCCCACCCCCCCCCCCCCCCACCCCCCCCCCCCCCCACCCCCCCCCCCCCCCACCCCCCCCCCCCCCCACCCCCCCCCCCCCCCACCCCCCCCCCCCCCCACCCCCCCCCCCCCCCACCCCCCCCCCCCCCCACCCCCCCCCCCCCCCACCCCCCCCCCCCCCCACCCCCCCCCCCCCCCACCCCCCCCCCCCCCCACCCCCCCCCCCCCCCACCCCCCCCCCCCCCCACCCCCCCCCCCCCCCACCCCCCCCCCCCCCCACCCCCCCCCCCCCCCACCCCCCCCCCCCCCCACCCCCCCCCCCCCCCACCCCCCCCCCCCCCCACCCCCCCCCCCCCCCACCCCCCCCCCCCCCCACCCCCCCCCCCCCCCACCCCCCCCCCCCCCCACCCCCCCCCCCCCCCACCCCCCCCCCCCCCCACCCCCCCCCCCCCCCACCCCCCCCCCCCCCCACCCCCCCCCCCCCCCACCCCCCCCCCCCCCCACCCCCCCCCCCCCCCACCCCCCCCCCCCCCCACCCCCCCCCCCCCCCACCCCCCCCCCCCCCCACCCCCCCCCCCCCCCACCCCCCCCCCCCCCCACCCCCCCCCCCCCCCACCCCCCCCCCCCCCCACCCCCCCCCCCCCCCACCCCCCCCCCCCCCCACCCCCCCCCCCCCCCACCCCCCCCCCCCCCCACCCCCCCCCCCCCCCACCCCCCCCCCCCCCCACCCCCCCCCCCCCCCACCCCCCCCCCCCCCCACCCCCCCCCCCCCCCACCCCCCCCCCCCCCCACCCCCCCCCCCCCCCACCCCCCCCCCCCCCCACCCCCCCCCCCCCCCACCCCCCCCCCCCCCCACCCCCCCCCCCCCCCACCCCCCCCCCCCCCCACCCCCCCCCCCCCCCACCCCCCCCCCCCCCCACCCCCCCCCCCCCCCACCCCCCCCCCCCCCCACCCCCCCCCCCCCCCACCCCCCCCCCCCCCCACCCCCCCCCCCCCCCACCCCCCCCCCCCCCCACCCCCCCCCCCCCCCACCCCCCCCCCCCCCCACCCCCCCCCCCCCCCACCCCCCCCCCCCCCCACCCCCCCCCCCCCCCACCCCCCCCCCCCCCCACCCCCCCCCCCCCCCACCCCCCCCCCCCCCCACCCCCCCCCCCCCCCACCCCCCCCCCCCCCCACCCCCCCCCCCCCCCACCCCCCCCCCCCCCCACCCCCCCCCCCCCCCACCCCCCCCCCCCCCCACCCCCCCCCCCCCCCACCCCCCCCCCCCCCCACCCCCCCCCCCCCCCACCCCCCCCCCCCCCCACCCCCCCCCCCCCCCACCCCCCCCCCCCCCCACCCCCCCCCCCCCCCACCCCCCCCCCCCCCCACCCCCCCCCCCCCCCACCCCCCCCCCCCCCCACCCCCCCCCCCCCCCACCCCCCCCCCCCCCCACCCCCCCCCCCCCCCACCCCCCCCCCCCCCCACCCCCCCCCCCCCCCACCCCCCCCCCCCCCCACCCCCCCCCCCCCCCACCCCCCCCCCCCCCCACCCCCCCCCCCCCCCACCCCCCCCCCCCCCCACCCCCCCCCCCCCCCACCCCCCCCCCCCCCCACCCCCCCCCCCCCCCACCCCCCCCCCCCCCCACCCCCCCCCCCCCCCACCCCCCCCCCCCCCCACCCCCCCCCCCCCCCACCCCCCCCCCCCCCCACCCCCCCCCCCCCCCACCCCCCCCCCCCCCCACCCCCCCCCCCCCCCACCCCCCCCCCCCCCCACCCCCCCCCCCCCCCACCCCCCCCCCCCCCCACCCCCCCCCCCCCCCACCCCCCCCCCCCCCCACCCCCCCCCCCCCCCACCCCCCCCCCCCCCCACCCCCCCCCCCCCCCACCCCCCCCCCCCCCCACCCCCCCCCCCCCCCACCCCCCCCCCCCCCCACCCCCCCCCCCCCCCACCCCCCCCCCCCCCCACCCCCCCCCCCCCCCACCCCCCCCCCCCCCCACCCCCCCCCCCCCCCACCCCCCCCCCCCCCCACCCCCCCCCCCCCCCACCCCCCCCCCCCCCCACCCCCCCCCCCCCCCACCCCCCACCCAACCCCCCCCACCCCTCCCCCCACCCCCACCCCCCCCACGCACCCCCCACCCACCCCCACCCCCCACCCACCACCCCCCCCCCCCCCCCCCCCCCCCCCCCCCCACCCCCCCCCCCCCCACCCCCCCCCCCCCCCCCCCCCCCCCCCCCCCACCCCCCCCGGCCCCCCCACCCCCATCCACTCCTCTCCACAGGGAAAGCAAAGGGAAGGGGCACCCATTTTGCTCATTTTGCTTGCCTTCCCCCGCTCACCTGATAGCTGTTCCTTCCACTCTTCGGGCCATCAGAGTGGCCAGAAGAGTTTCTTTCTCTTCTTTTTTAAAAAAATTCTGACCCAGCCAAGGAATGCTCAACCCGACACCCAAAAACGAAAAAGGCTGCAGGCTCAGCTGGGGATGCCTCGCAGTGGGAGAATCCCGTTTAAATGGGAAACTATGGGGAAAACCACCGTGAGGAAAAGAGCTGGGGGGGTAAGCACTGAATGCATAATAGGCCGGTCTTTGTTCTGGATTAGTCAGCATATTCCTTGGTTAATGCAACCAGTAAATCAGTGATGGCGAACCTTTTCGAGACCGAGTGCCCAAATTGCAACCCAAAATCCACTCATTCATCGCAAAGTGCCAACACGGCACTAAAACCTGAATACTGAGGTTTTAGTTTAGAAAAACGGTTGGCTCGGAGGCATGCGTTACTCGGGAGTAAGCTTGGTGATAGTCGGTGGCTTTGCTTTGGAGCAATCGTGCAACTCTTCCAACAGGTGAATCACGACCCTAGGAGGGTTTATGCAGAAGCAAGCCCCATTGCCAGCAACCAAGCTTACTCCCAGGTAAAGGATCGCGCTTTAGCTCTTCACATGAAAATTAGTGGGGTTTAACAGTACTTAACAGGGTTACCTACACTGCTTCCCCAAAATTAGGTCTTAGGTTTAATGCTAATAATTGAGCCCAGCGGCCCAGGCCAGCCTAGATGTGTGTGGAGGGGGGGACTCTGTTTGCGCGTGCCCACAGAGAGGGCTCTGAGTGCCACCTATGGCACCCGTGCCATAGGTTCACCATCACTGCAGTAAATTATTCCATCCCGTGTGTTAGCATGGTGCCTGGAACGTGACCCTTTGGCGCAAAGCTTCCTTCTCCATCTGTGTCACAAATGAGTCAGCTTCTCACGCACCAGTCGACCTGCCCATTGACGGGACTGTCGTACCTTTCTTTGCTAGGCTACTGCAGTGCTGCTTGTCAAGGCTCCATGTCCAGATGTTTTGTTCCTGACTCCAGTTGTTTGCTCAGCACTCAAGAATGTTGCCACAGCAATAGGGCCGATGTTGCACTTTACTTACCTAGGAGTTATGTCAATACAGATGGGAGTGCTTTTCTCCTTCCGTGTGCATCTGCTCAGAAACATGCGATGCACAGTCAGTGTGCATGCATGCAAGCAGTCCAACATTGGGTATGCCCAGTGGTGGGATCCAAAAATTTTAGTAACAGGTTCCCATGGTGGTGGGATTCAAACAGTGGCATAGCGCCAATGGGGCGGGGCACGATGGGGGCGTGACCGGGCATTCTGGGGGCGGGGCATTAATAATTTCTATGTTACTGTAAAAAAATCTTACTGTAAAAAAAAGTTCCTAATTTCCAGCTGGTATCTTTCTGTCCATAATTTAAACTCATTATAGCAAGTCCTATCGTCTCCTGCCAACAGAAACAACAACTTCTCCTCGAATTGACTGCCTGTCAAATACTTAATACTTTCAAATACTTAATTTTGTTTCTAGAAATCAAAAGAAGGAGACTTTCCTTAAACAAGGAACTTTACCATATTCCTAAAACATGTGTTTAAAACAGCCCAACAGGGAGAATTATCCCATTTTCCACCTTCGCTAACCAGCCCCATAGGAAACAACAGGACTTTATCATTTTTTGACCTAATGGAATTCCTAACGGAAAAGCAGACCCAATTAGTAACCCCCTCGCGGCACACGCAAATAATTAGTAACTCACTCTCGGGAACTGGTGAGAACCTGCTGGATCCCACCTCCGGGTATGCCTTTTTACCCAGGGATATACCAGTTTCCTGTCCATATGCTGTATAAATAAATATGCTTCTGGAAGTAATTTGCAGTTTCCCTGCTCAGTCAGTTTTTGGCAGTGTTGAACACTCCTTGTCTGATGAATTGGATTTTATTTAAAAGCTAGACCAAGAGAACAACCATTTCAGAGTCTGACCCTTCATTTTGTCAATAGGAGATTGTTAGAAAGCATTGCCAGGTCTTCTGCTATAGAGATAAGGTTGCTGACTCTAGTTTAGGAGATTCCTGGAGATTTTGGGGTGGCGCTCAGGCAGGGTGAAGTTTGGGGAAGGGCAGGGATGTGATGTCATAGGGCAGTGGTGGCGAACCTACGGCACGGGTGCCAGAGGTGGCACTCAGAGCCCTCTCTGTGGGCACGCGCAAACAGAGTGCCCCCCCCCCCCCACATCTAGGCTGGCCTGGGCCACTGGGCTCGATTATTAGCATGAAACCTAAGACCAAGTTTTGGGGAAGCAATGTAGGTAACCCTGTTAAACCCCACTGATTTTCATGCAAAGAACAAAAGTGCAATACTTTATCTGGGAGTGAGCTCGGTTGCTGGCAATGGGGCTTGCTTCTGAGTAAACCCTCCTAGGGTCGTGATTCACCCGTTGGAAGAGATGCACAGTTGCTTCAAAGCAAAGCCACCGACTAGCACCAAGCTTACTCCAATGTAACACACACCTTGGAGCCAACTGTTTTTTTCTAAACTAAAACCTCAGCATTCAGGTTAAATTTCCGTGTTGGCACTTTGCTACAAATGAGTGGGTTTTGGGTTGCAGTTTGGGCACTTGGCCTCAAAAAGGTTCGCCATCACTGTCATAGGGCAAGAATCCCCCATGGGGCACTCATGGGCTGCAGAATACCTGGCAACACCTTCCAGGCCCCACCTGGAGGTTGGCATCCTACAGTAAGGTGGATTCTACACAGTATAAATATATGGTCTTTAGGATGTTATTTAAAAATCTGTTTTGGCATTTGGTGTTCCCAGTGTGGGAGAACACAAGCGTTGTCAGCCAAAACAGATCTTCCCTATCTGTTGCACAGAGCTCTTGTCAATGTATTCTTGAAGGCTTTCATGGCCGGAATAACTAGAGTGTTGTGGGTTTTCTAGGTTGTATGGCCGTGTTCCAGTAGCATTTTCTCTTGACGTTTCGCCTGCATCTGTGGCTGGCATCTTCAGAGGGTCTAATGGTAGTGAAGCAAGTGAAGTATATATACCTGTGGAATGTCCAGGGTGGGAGAAAGAACCATTTGCATTGGTTAAAAGTGCTAAGGGTGCATTTTGCAAGGGTAATTTGCATGTTTTAAGTGGAATCTACCCTTTTTGGCACATGTATGTAACACTGAAGTTGCATAATCAATTAATGAGGGCATCTGCACAGCATTTCAATCCATTTAATTGCTTCTTACCATCAGATCCTCTGAAGATGCCAGCCACAGATGCAGGTGAAACGTTAGGAGAGAATGCTACTGGAACACGGCCAGACAGCCTGGAAAACTCACAACACTCTAGAGCTCTTGGATTTATATCCCCCCCTTTCTCTCCTGCAGGAGACTCAAAGGGGCTTACAATCTCCTTGCCCTTCCCCCCTCACAACAAACACCCTGTGAGGTGGGTGGGGCTGAGAGAGCTCCGAGAAGCTGTGATCGGACCAAGGTCACCCAGCTGGCGCAGGCGGGAGTGTACAGGCGACCTGAATTTCCCAGATAAGCCTCTTATTGAAGCTCAGGCGGCAGAGCTGGGAATCAAACCCGGTTCCTCCAGATTAGATACACGAGCTCTTAACCTCCTACGCCACTGCTGTTTAGCCCAACGATCCCAACAGTGGCATAGTGCCAATGGGTTGGGGGTGCGTGCCTGTGCGGGAGCGTGGCCAGGGTGTGGAGGGGGCATTCTGGGGCGTGGTAAACGGGCATGGCATGGGCATGCACATGCCTCAGGCGAAGTTCCCCCTCGCTCCATCCATGGATCCCAGACATTTGTTGATTTTCCTTTTTGTTTTGTTTTGTTTTGAGGGGGATGTCTGTGAACCTACAGCAACACGATCAGAGAAGCTACAATCTGCACATATTTCTGTAGGGGTGCCAGATCGTCTGGATGGAGCCTGGAATGGACAGGGTCTTTGGATGTGTACGATGCCACGGAAGCCGCCCGCGAAAGCATCCATATTCTCCAAGGGAACTGTTCTCTGTTCTCTGGAGATGGGCTATAATTCCAGGGGATATCCCGGTCTCATCTGGAAGTTGGCGTCTCTGATAGGGGCTCTATGTGGGCCCCAGTTCTCAATGGGCTTTGAAGGTTACACCAGTGCTTTGAATTCAGAATGGAAACAAATGAACATAAGAACATAAGAACATACCATGTTTCCCCGAATATAAGACAGTGTCTTATATTAATTTTTGCTCCCAAAGATGCGCTATGTCTTATTTTCAGGGGATGTCTTATATTTCTGTATTCTGTTCGTCAGGCATGCTTCCAAACAAAAACTTTGCTACGTCTTACTTTGGGGGGATGCCTTATATTTCGCACTTCAGCAAAACCTCTACTACGTCTTATTTTCCGGGGATGTCTTATATTCGGGGAAACAGGATAAGAACAAGCCAGCTGGATCAGACCAGAGTCCATCTAGTCCAGCTCTCTGCTACTCGCAGTGGCCCACCAGGTGCCTTTGGGAGCTCACGTCCTGTGGCAGCATATTCCTGCACCTGAACCAAGCTTCTTAGGAGGCGAATCCGAGGAACTAACGAAGATAGTGGTAGACAAGGAAGAAGTTCTGGCAGCCATTGATAAACTAAATGCTACCAAATCCCCTGGCCCAGATTGCATTCACCCAAGAGTTCTTAAAGAGCTCAAGCATGAAATTGCTGATGTTCTCACTTTAATATGCAACTTATCCTTGAAATCAGGCTCTATCCCTGAAGACTGGAAGATGGCCAATGTCACACCAATCTTTAAGAAAGGAACTAGGGGGGACCCGGGAAATTACAGGCCAGTCAGTTTGACATCTGTTCCTGGCAACAGAATCTGTCATTAAAGATAAAATTATAAAACATGTAGAAAAGCAAGACCTGCTGAGAAAGAGTCAGCATGGCTTTTGCAGAGGCAAATCCTGTCTTACAAACTTACTAGCGTTCTTTGAGGATGTAAACAGGCATGTGGATAAGGGGGAACCAGTGGACATTGTCTACTTGGATTTCCAAAAGGCTTTTGACAAAGTTCCTCACCAGAGACTATTGAGAAAACTCAGCAATGAAGGAATAAGAGGGGAAGTCCTCCCATGGATTAAAAACTGGTTGAGAAACAGGGTGCCAAAGAGTGGGTGTAAATGGGAAATTCTCACAATGGAGAGATGTAGGGAGTGGTGTCCTGGCTGATCCGTGATAGCCAGTGCTCTTTAACCTATTCATAAACGGTAATCTGGAAGTAGGGGTGGGTAGCGCGGTGGCCAAGCTTGCAGATGATACCAAATTATGTAGGGTGGTGAGAACCACAAAGGATTGGCGAGGAGCTCCAGTAAGAGGACCTTGATAAATTAGGGTGAGTGGGCTAAGAAATGGCAAATGCAGTTCAATGTAGCAAAATGCAAAGTGATGCACATATAGTAAAAAATCCAAACTTCACATTAAGACGCTTACAGGGGCCAGTGCTATCAGTCACAGACCAGGAAAGGGATTTACGCCTCTTAGTTGATAGTTCCATGGGAATGTCAACTCAATGCATGGCAGCTGTGAAAAAGGCAAACTTCTATGCTGGGGATAATTAGGAAAGGAATTGATAATAAAACTGCAAAGATTGTCATGCCCTTATATAAAGGGTGCGACCGCACTTGGAGTACTGTGTTCAGTTCTGGTCGCCACATCTCAAAAAGGATATATTGAAGAGATAGAAAAAGTGCGCAGAGGAAGGGCAACGAGGATGATTGAGGGACTGGAGCACCTTCCCCATGAGGAAAGGCTGCAGCCGCTTTGGGACTCTTTAGTTTGGAGAGGAGACGTCTGAGGGGGGATATGATTGAAGTCTATAAAATTATGCATGGGGTAGAAAACGTTGACAGAGAGAAATTTTTCTCTCTTTCTCACAATACTAGAACCAGGGGGCATTCATTGAAAATGCTGGGAGGGAGAATTAGAACTAATAAAAGGAAACACTTCTTCACGCAACGTGTGATTGGTGTTTGGAATATGCTGCCAGAGGAGGTGGTGATGGCCACTCACCTGGATAGCTTTAAAAGGGGCTTGGACAGATTTATGGAGGAGAAGTCGATCTATGGCTACCAATCTTGATCCTCTTTGATCTGAGATTGCAAATGCCTTAACATTTGCAAATGAGATTGCAAATGCCCTTCGGGGACGGGGCGGGATAGAAATTTAAAGTATAAATAAATAAATAAATAAAAACAGTCCAGGTGCTCGGGAGCAACAGCCGCAGAAGGCCATTGCTTTCACATCCTACATGTGAACTCCCAAAGGCACCTGGTGGGCCACTGCGAGTAGCAGAGAGCTGGACTAGATGGACTCTGGTCTGATCCAGCTGGCTTGTTCTTATGTTCTTATGTTCTTATGTAAAAGCAATGGCCTTCTGCTGCTGCTGCTGCTCCCGAGCACCTGGTCTGCTGAGGCATTTGCAATCTTAGATCAAAGAGGATCAAGATTGGTAGCCATAGATCGACATAGCCCCTTTGAAAGCTATCCAGGTTAGTGGCCATCACCACCTCCTGTGGCAGCATATTCCAAACACCAATCACACGTTGCGTGAAGAAGTGTTTCCTTTTATTAGTCCTAATTCTTCCCCCCTGCATTTTCAATAAATGCCCCCTGGTTCTAGTATTGTGAGAAAGAGAGAAAAAATTTCTCTCTGTCAACATTTTCTACCCAAATGGGCAGCCATTTTCTACCCAAATGGGCAGCCATTGCAAAGGCAAAGGCAACTTGACATATTTTCAGTGCATGAAACTAGCCCTGTAGGGTCATGATGACTGGCTTGAACTTCAGTCAACTTTAACCTTTTAAAAAAAACTTTATTATTTCATTCCGAAACGATTAAACCTTTTTGTCCCCAAATCTTTGGGCATTTAGTGAACCTCTGTCAACTGCAACATTGCTAAGACGGAAATAATGTCATTTCTGATCTGTAGTTTTGGTCTCAGCAATGATGGCTCCAAGTCTCTCCGGGGCTCCATGCAACAGAAACTAGCATCGAACGCGACTTATTAAAGAATTCATACATCAAGCCAGACTGCGCATTCGTTCTGAATGCAGCAGGAACCGTGTCTATATTTTTTAGGATGAAAGGGGCTGCACCAAAGGCAGCGGCTCCCGGGGGAGATTTGAACATGCCCACTGAAAAGATAATTGGCAGTGTGGTGTTGGTCTGAAGCGGATAACAGACCCTCATGGCTTCGGGGAAAGCGCTCAGAAAGGGATACTGTTTGTAAAAGCATTTTGCAGAAACTTCCGCAGACTTTTGTGTGGTTTCTTACCCAAACCTCACATATAACCAGAGGTGGGATCCAGCAGGTTCTCACCAGTTCCTGAGAGTGGGTTACAAATTATTTGTGTGTGCCAAGAGGGGGTTACTAATTGAGTCTGCTTTTCCGTTAGAAATTCCATTAGGTCCAACAATCATAAAGTCCTGTTGTTTCCTATGTGGCTGGTTAGCGAAGGTGGAAAATGGGATCATTCTCCCTGTTGGGCTGTTTTAAAAACTTGTTTTAGGAATATGGTAAAGTTCCTTGTTTAAGGAAAGTATCCTTCTTTTAATTTCTAGAAACAAAATTAAGTATTTGAAAGTATTAAGTATTTGACAGGCAGTCAATTAGAGGAGAAGTAGTTGTTTCTGTGGGCAGTAGGCGATAGGACTTGCTATAATGAGCTTAAATTATGGACAGAAAGATGCCAGCTGGAAATTAGGAACTTTTTTTTACAGTAAGAGTTTTTTTACAGTAACAGAGAAATTATTAATGCCCCGCCCCCGGAATGCCCGGCCACGCCCCTGTCGTGCCCCGCCCATCCCCATTGGCGCTACGCCACTGTTTGAATCCCACCACCATGGGAACTTGTTACTAAAATGTTTGGATCCCACCATGCATATAACCTCCCTCCTAGGAATGGCCTGGGGGAATAACAATGCATCCTCTCACCTGGGAAAGCCATTTGTGATACCAGCAGCCATTATTCCATCTCCACCATTTTTCTCAGTCCTATCCGCATACAATCATAGCCAATATTAATTCCATTGGACCTGGTTTTCTGTTACGTCAATAAGGAGTAGGCCCTTTTCCATGGCTGTCTACACTCCATGGGTGTGAAATTGCATCCTCCTACCTTTTCAGGAGTGCGCTTCATGCAGTGAGAGAGTTCTTCTCAATTCTATTTGCATGCCTAGCAACCAAAATATCTCAAGCGAGGGAAAGGGGCAAAAGCTGCTGTTTCCCAGCAAATCGACTCTTCCTCTCTTGTTGGTCATTTGTCATCTCCCTGGAGTGAGAAAACGTGCTCCCCCCTGTATTTTTCTCTCCCATTTGAACTTGGCACACTACCTATTTTGGCACACTACCTATATTGGCACACTACCTATATTGCTTAATAAACCCTGTTCAAAGGAGAGCCATAATGCTCGCCAGGTTTAATGTTATGCCTTCTGCCTTGTTACATGGCAGATTTAATAAGCAAGAAAAGGCTAAAAGATTGTGCCCATGTAACGACGGCTCAGTTGAATCTCTGGCCCACCAATTACTACACTGTCTCAGATTCAAGGGAATCAGATCCAAGTATGTGAATCTTACTCCTTTACATTTACCCCATCTCCCCGATTTAGATTACACTACTTGTTGGACAACCCTGATCCTTCTCTCTGTATGATAGTGGCAGACTTTCTCCTGGAAATTACCAAACGCCAGTAGATTTCCTTCGACCTAACATTTATGTCCTGTATTGTAGATGCTTTTTAATCCGTTTTTTTAATTATTGTTGTACTGTTGTCTATGCCAACAAAGGCTTGCTTCTAAAAAAAAAATCTCCCTGGAGTGAGAGGTGGGTGATATCCCTACGAAGCCCACACTGGCGAAGGCAGCAAGAACATAGGAAATAGAAACCAGGGTGCTCACACCTATTTTTCCTCAAGAAGCAACAACCTCCCACAATAACATAAAGCCTTCTCTTTCCAACTGACTTGCTGTCCCCTTGATAGATGCTCACAAAGGGCCTTCCACAGCGGGGTGGATCATTAGTGCTAGTTCCACCTGCCCAGACAGAATTTCCATTCTTCTTTGGAATGAGCCATTACTTACCCAGGGGCCCCATAGATTGCATTTTCAGACAGCGCACTGTGGCCCGACTTGGCATATTGGGTGAGAGGCTACCAAGGCGCCCTCGGAAGGTGACCCCATCCATATTTTCCACATCAGCATTCATCTCCCTTCATTACTCCCAGGGCCGTTCATCTTCAAAACATTTGGGAACGGTGCCACCTATCTTGCTTCCAGAGAGGAAATATCTTTCTAGTCTTTGAAATCATTCATCACTGGCGTTACCCTTGTCAAGGTCGGTTCGAGGTATTTTGCGGCTGCTGCGGACAAGGCACACTCTCTCCCTTCGAGAGTTGTCAGCCTGCTGGTAGGACAGGACGGGGAGATATCCTGGATCGGCAACTGATCTCCACACTGTCAAGATAGTTCCTGGGAGGAAATGGCAATTTTGCCTACTGGGCCCCACCGGAAGGAATCAAAGGCATTTGGATTAGTTTGCCTGAGATTCTTCCCCCGGCCTTGGTCCTTCCTCTTAATGGGTTGCTTTAGGGGTTAAATGCAGAGGTGGGATCCAGCAGGTTCTCACAGGTTCCCTAGAGTAGGTTACTAATTATTTGTGTGTGCCAAGGGGGGGTTACTAATGGGTGATTTTGCCACGTGATTTTTGCCTTAGTTACGCCCCTCCTCCGCTCCTCAGCAGTAGCGCGCAGAACTTGAAGCAGTCTAGCAGGAGGTGCACCGGCGTGTGTGGCAGCCTGCGCCTGTGCGCATTCGTTTCCCGCCCAAGGACCGGCGCAGCGGCTGCGTCCTTGCCACATCCCCGCCCAGCAATGCCCCACCCCCAGAATGCCCAGCCACGCCCCCGTCATGCCCCGCCCAACCCCATTGGCGCTACGCCACTGTTTGAATCCCACCACCATGGGAACCTGTTACTAAAATTTTTGGATCCAAATGTCATATTCTAATTGTGTTACACATTTAATCTTAAGCTATCGCTAAATGTGAAGATCACCCAATCCAAATTTTATTTATGCTTCCCAGCAATTTTGATTCATACTAGAAATTCCAGAAGATATGAGTGCAGAGCCTGAGTGGGACAGAGTTTGGGGAGGGGGGGTGTAACTGGGTTTGGGCGCTCAGACTCCCTTGCTGGAGTCTGCCTCACTCCAACTCTCCCCAGAGAAATAAAAGAAGGAACCTCTGACAAAAATGGAGGGGAAACTCTGTAAGAGAGAGTGTTGGCCCATATGCTGACAGACACCCTGCCTGGTGGAACACTCTTCCTCCAGCTGTCCCGGCCCTGCGGGATCTTGGTGAGTTCCGTCAGGGCCTGTAAGACGGAGTTGTTCCGCCGGGCTTTTGGAATGTCCAGTTGCTGACAGGTGCCCCCTGCTCCCTCCTCTTCCTCCTCCTCTTCTTTATCTTTTTGGGTCCCTCACCATCTATGGGACCCGTTTTCTTCCCCCTTTGGGGAGGTTTTTAATGAGGGTTATTGCGGACATTGTTTTACTGATCGCTGCGTTTTAAACTGTTTTAATGTATTTAAGGGTTATTGTATATGCAATTTATGTTGTTCACTGCCCAGAGCCCTTCGGGGGTAGGGCGGTATAAAAAACCCAAATAAATAAATAAATAAACAAATGAACGAACGAACGAACAAATGAATGAACGAATGAACGTGAAACAGAATTTGTAAAGTTTATTTGACTAGAACTGAAGGCTTCTCAGTTGACGAGAGAGGTTTTAAACGCTTGTTGTTTACAGAAAGTAAAGAGCTTCTACTTGCGAGGTTACTCAGTCAGTTACAATAAAGTTTTCCGTTTGTTCACACGCAGGTGGCCACTATGCTCCTTCTCTTAAAGAGGTTCTGGTTCTTAAGCTTTCTCCTACACACAGGTTCTATTTTACTTCAGCTTTCTCCCACAGAGGTTTCAGCTTTTAGTTGTTACACACAGAGACACTAGATTCTCTCTGATCCACACCCTTTCTAGTTCACACAACCACCCAAGTCTTAAGACTGGAAGGACTCTGACTCAACACTCGCCACCTTCCCTTGCAGTCCCCTATTAAGGCCTAACTGCCCCCTTTATGGACTGGTCTTCTCCTGCTGGGTTTTGAACTGGGGTTGGACAGACACTAGTCTGGACAGCCAAGCTGCCAAACACCTGAGCGGCGGATTCACCTTCCACCAAGCCCAGGGCTTTCCCTCACACTCTATCAAGCCTCCTCAGCCTGAATAGAGCAGTCTGACTTCTTGTCAGAACACACAAGCAGCGACAGATCTCTCTCCCTGATCTGCTCTCTCTGCTTTGGATCCTGGTCCAAGCATGAACCAAGGAAAAAGAACCCTCAGCACTCCAGCTGCCGCCTTTTCTTCTCCCTGGCAATTTCCTCCAGCCAATCAGGACTGGGCAGGACGCCTCTGTCTGCCCCAATACCACAGCTGTTTTTAACTTTCTGCCCTGCTACCCCAACTCTCTTTCTGCCCCTCCAGTTCCCTCTGTCTGCCCACTTATTCCAGCTCTCCCTTTCTCTCTTCCTACCCCAACTCTCTATTCTCTATGTTTCTGCCATCTTACCCCACCTCTCATTCTCTCTTTCTGGTCACTCACCTAGCTCTCTTTCTCTTTCTGCCTCTCCCCAGCACTCGTTTCCTTTCTGCCCCTTCTCCAACTCTCTTTGTCTCCCCCCCACAGCCCAATTCTTGGCAGCTTGTCTGGAGCGCTCTGGGTGGGTGGGGTGAGGCCTCTCCACCCACAGCCCCACTCCCACTGCCTCAGCCGGAGTCGTTCTGGGTGCGGCGAGACCTTCCTCCTCTCCACAGCAGTCTGGAGCAGGGAGGCTTGTTTAGTCCTGGCCACCGATGTCAGGCTTGCTGCTGACTCACTTGATAGTTGTCTCAGGCAAGGAATAGGACAGCCCTGCAAGGACCCCAGAGCCTTAAGAAGCATTACTGGCTGAGTGAAAAGGAGCCTGGGTGTTGTAATCCCATCAGGCCCCCTGCACATGAGAAAGGACACTCTCTAGACTACATCTCCCAGGGTCCTTTGCTTTTTCTGGTTTGTTGTTGGGAACACACTGCTCAATTTTATAGTAAGATATGAAACTCCTGTCAAAGAACATACTGATACATGCTAGCTTGATGATACCTTGTTTCCCCGAAAATAAGACATCCCCTGAAAATAAGACGTAGTAGAGGTTTTGCTGAAGTGCTAAATATAAAGCATCCCCCGAAAGTAAGACATAGCAAAGGGTTTTTTTGGAAGCATGTCTGTTGAACAGAACACCAGAGCATGCAGCTGTGGAGCAGAAAAATAAGACATCCCCTGAAAATAAGACATAGCACATCTTTGGGAGCAAAAATTAATATAAGACGCTGTCTTATTTTCGGGGAAACAGGACTTATGGTGACCCCATAAAGCAAGAGAGGACAGAAGTGTTTTGCCAATGTTTGCCTCTGTGTAGCAACCCTGGATTTATTTGGCGGTCTCCCATCCAAGAGCTAACTAGGGCCAACCTAGCTTAGCCGCCAAGATCTGATAACCTGGGCCATTTCTCCACTTTTAAAATGACGGTTTCATCTGGTCCAGGACCTTTTTAGGGCGAGGGTTGTGTTCCCGGGCTTCCCCACTGCCTCGCGCTCTGCGCGGGGGTCATCGAAAGGCGCCATTTTGAGCAGCGGCAGAATGACCTGCGCTGAGGGGGCGCAAGAGCAGCAGAGTCGGGGCGGCTGCATTGTTGCTGCCCCTGTAGTGGGGAGTACAGGTGGACCCCGCACTACTCGGCAAGAGTAGCGCGCAGCAAACGGTGAGTGGGGAAAGGGCCCTGGGCTGTCCAGGTCAGGTCACTTTGCTTGCTAACTTAGATGTTTGTAAAAGGGGATTCAAGATAAATTCAGAATACAGCTTCCTTGATAGCTATCAGCTATGATGGCTAAACAAGATTCCACATTCGGGGACAGTTAAATTGCTCCCTTTGTTTCCCCTTTCACATTTGAGATATTCAAGCAGTATATTTTTAAAGATTTCCTTTTCCCACGGGTGAAATTCTGTGTCATTTGAGAACCTGCTTTTCTGGATACCAGTTTCTGTCACAGTGTTCTGAGCTGTGGCCCAAAAGCTAATTTGTTGATGGTGGAATAAGAAACATACAGAGATTCAGGTTTGTTAGTACTGTCACAGTTCAAATGGACCAACGCAGGAAGAAATGAGAGTGTGTCGGTATTATAACATATCCGCAGTTAGATTTAATGCCACTCACCAACCACAGGCTGCAGTAGAATGAAGAAAAATGGGACCAATTTGTGGCCCAGTATTTATTAGCATTTCGATAATGTATCCCATTCATCATAGCCACAGGCATGTTTTAAAAGTACCTTGGCCCTGTGTTCTGATCACTTGAAACCATGGTAAAATTGCTGCCTTCTGCTCTCACGGGGAATTAAAGAAAACATTCATCTGGATGAAATCACTGTGGAAACCCCCCCCCCTCCTTGATGGAAACCAAGATAGATGATGCTAAGAAACCATAAAGGTAACAGCAGGATCATTAAGACCGAAGGAATTCATGGTTTTGTACAGGTGGACCAACCTGCTAAGTATTGCCAACTTCCACATGAGAAGGACAAACTATCATTTTGGTGTGGATTTTGTTGCTTGTCACCCAGGCAACAAATTGATCTCTCCTCGATCCTGTAGAGTTAATTATGATCTATTTCCTCTTCAGTCTTCTAGGGAATGTCCTAATTTCAGATAAGGTTACCTGGCTAGAGGGGCATGAGGAGACCTGTCCTTCAGTGTTACCCAATACTTGACCTCAGCCTCTATTGGAAGGGGAAACGGAAGCTTAGGATAAGTCTCTCTGGCGTAGTGGCGTAGTGGCTAAGAGCAGGTGCACTTTGATCTGGAGGAACCGGGTTTGATTCCCTGCTCTGCCGCTTGAGTTGTGGAGGCTTATCTGGGGAATTCAGATTAGCCTGCGCACTCCAACACATGCCAGCTGGGTGACCTTGGGCTAGTCACAGCTCCATGGAGCTCTCTCAGCCCCACCCGCCTCACAGGGTGTTTATTGTGAGGGGGGAAGGGAAAAGAGTTTGTAGGCCCCTTTAAGTCTCCTTACAGGAGAAAAAGGGTTATATACATCCAACACTTCTTCTTCTAAATAATTAGCTGCTTTTCGTGTGGGATTTGACCCTGATTCTCCTGAATCCTAGTATTTCTCTGTCAGCTCCAGCCAGTGGTGGGATTCAAATAATTTAACAACCAGTTCCGGTGGTGGGATTCAAATAATTTAACAACTGGTTGTTTTAAGCACTATTTTAACAACCGTTTCTGCCAAAGTGGTGCAAACCTGCTGAATCCCACCACTGGCTCCAGCACTCTGGCTCTCAATCGACAAAGAAGAAGAAGAAGAGTTTGGATTGATATCCCCCCTTTCTCTCCTGCAGGAGACTCAAAGGGGCTTACAATCTCCTTGCCCTTCCCCCCTCACAACAAACACCCTGTGAGGTGGGTGGGGCTGAAAGAGCTCCGAGAAGCTGTGACTAGCCCAAGGTCACCCAGCTGGCGTGTGTGGGAGTGTACAGGCTAATCTGAATTTCCCAGATAAGCCTCCACTGCTCAGGCGGGAAGCTGGGAATCAAACCCGGTTCCTCCAGATTAGATACACGAGCTCTTAACCTCCTACGCCACTGCTGCTCCTACGCCACTGCTGCTCCAAAGAGGATCATATCCCCATTTATATTTATAGATGCCCACATGTCTGTCGTCCTTTGTTCCACAGCAGAGTCATTAAGAGTGTACACTTTATAGAAGGTACATTTCCTGCCACAAAAGAGAGAGGGTATTGCCTGAGAAGCCAGATTCTCATAAGGATGTGGGCTCTACAAAGGGTTGTCCCTAGTATGTCCATTCCCATAATACTCCCATGATGAAAGATTGTTCCCTGACACACACACACCCAAGTTGCAACATCTGCTCCCAGTGCATCAATGCCCATTAATAAGCTCATCCTATCTTGTGGTGCAGTAATCCAAAGAGGATCAGAAAGCGATCATCCCTCGCTGCATCCTTTTGACACACGGAGAACGTTTCCCTGAGATCCTAACTTAAGACTTGGAGGCAAGCGGGGGGGGATTACCGCTAATGGGCTCCTGACAGAGGCAACCAAACTGCCTTTGAACGGTTTTTGAGCTCCCTGCTGCGTCTTGTACCTCTCCTGCTGTCTGTTATCCCCGTGAGCATCCTGACTGCCGGCCGTTTAATCAGCAACCTGACCTGGACAACTGCATTGTTGGAGCAACAAATGGCAAGCAGTGTCTTAGATCTGCAGACATCATTTTTATCCTTGACTACGAAACAAGAGGTGTCTGCTTGCTTCCCTTCTCTTTGTTGGAAAAAAAGACAAATTGGGTTTGAACTGGGGCAAATTAAATGTTTGCAAAAACTTTCTGATTTCTATTTCCATAAACTCCAGACATCCGCAACAGGAAATCGTGGGGACTCTAGATCTCAGCGGTGAGGTAAGGAAAAAGAAGCCAATCTAGAAGAAAAGAAAATGAGCTGCATATTTCTCTTTTGCCTCATTTCCACCAGAGTTAAACATCTTTCTTTTGTTTATAGAAGCATCTGTGAGTCGGGTTAGATTTGTTCTCCCCCTTTTCCAGGTGGGCCGCTCTCACCTGTAGCTTCTGCATCACACCAAGCACAAAACAGGTGCAATCAGCAAGCAACTAGAGCAGTGATGGCGAACCTTTTCAAGACAGAGTGCCCAAATTGCAACCCAAAACCCACTTATTTATCGCAAAGTGCCAACATGGCAACTTAACCTGAATACTGTGGTTTTAGTTTAGAAAAAACGGTAGACTCCAAGGCGTGCATTACTCAGGAGTAAGCTTGGTGAAGGAACCATGCAATGCTTCGAATGGGTGAATAACGACCCTAGGAGGGTATACTCAGAAGCAAGCCCCATTGCCAGCAACCAAACTTACTCCCAGGTAAAGGATCGTGCCCAGGCCAGCCTAGATGTGTGTGTGGGGCGTGTGTGATTGTCTGTTGAACTCTGTTCACGCGTGCCCACAGAAAGGGCTCCGAGTGCCACCTCTGGCACCGGTGCCATAGGTTCGCCATCGCTGAACTAGAGGATTTTTTAAAGTTGAGGACTGTGAAGATCATGTTAATTTTGAGAAAAGGATCCTGTGCTTCGGATCCTCTGAAGATGCCAGCCACAGATGCAGGCGAAATGTCAGGAGAGAATGCTGCTAGAACACGGCCATACAGCCCAGAAACCACATAGCACCCCAGTGATTCCAGCCGTAAAAGCCTTCGACAATCCTGTGCTTTATGTCTGTCCGGAAACAGCAGCTTTCCCCCGAAAACCTGATGTGCGTGGGCTCCCTGTATTAACACAATGGGACAGGAAATACCTTTCCACATAATCAGGAGCACTTTGGGTGATTTGGCACAGGCAAAATATAGCAGGTTAAGGGATGTGAAAAAACTATTATGGGGAAGAAGTTCCCACAGAACTCACCCCCTCAAATGATTCTAATCCATTTTAGGGCAATTCCGCACACGAGTAAAATAGGTTCGACTCAGTTCCCTGAGAAGGGTACTAACCTAAATCAAAGCCATTGTTGTTCCCCACTGCAACCAGCTTGATCCCAGCTCGGAGGGTGGAATCATCCTGTGCCTCTTTGCTGCTCCGTTCCGATTGGCTACTGTTCTACGTCCACGTTCTGTCTATCCCCACACACGTTATAAAAAAACTGTCACAGGAATGGAGGGACGAGGGTGGCGTTTTTTGATTGGCCAGCTGTACTCATGCCCGAAACACTCAGCTGTGATTGGCTGAATGGGGGACTCCTGGCACCAGAGATTCCGCACTTTACTGGAATCGAGCTGAGTTCGAGCGTGGTTCCCTGAAAAGGTAGTAGTTCCCAACTGGAGTCGGAAATTTGACCGTTACACAGGGCGAAGCTGGCACAAAACCACGTCGATACCAGTGGTTGTGCAGAGCACTTAGGTCGAACCCAGCTCGAACTTAGGTCGATAACCCAAGTGCGGAATCGACCTTAGTGTGCAGAACCCAGGTTAAATGAAAGTCACTAAATCAGTGACTATTTTCTTTTAACTCGGCTTTCACAAGCTTCCTGCTTGCCTGTGCAAACTACAGCAAGCAGGAAGCATTCAGTTTCCCCACCTTCCATCCACCATTATGGTGGATTCTGTAGGCAGCCGTCATTAGAGTGGATTCTCTGGGCAGCCGCCATTTTGTGTTGGTATGTTTGTGGGAGGGATTCTTGGGTGTGGGAATTCTCGGGTGGGGGGATTCTCGAATGTGCATTTCACAGGGTAACAAAGCATTTCGTGTGCAAAACATCCCTCATCCTGTTGCCCGGCTCCCAGTGATCCCAGCTGGCCCGTGAACCCACTGTGCAAATGGCGAGACAGACAACATGGGTTCATTTAACCCATTTGTGTTGCCTGTGCAGAAGGGACCTTAGAGAACATTTTAGAAGAACATAAGAACATAAGAACTAGCCTGCTGGATCAGACCAGAGTCCATCTAGTCCAGCACTCTGCTACTCGCAGTGGCCCACCAGGTGCCTTTGGGAGCTCACGTGCAGGATGTGAAAGCAATGGCCTTCTGCTGCTGCTGCTCCTGAGCACCTGGTCTGCTAAGGCATTTGCAATCTGAGATCAAGGAGGATCAAGATTGGTAGCCATAAATCGACTTCTCCTCCATAAATCTGTCCAAGCCCCTTTGAAAGCTATCCAGGTTAGTGGCCCTCACCACCTCCTGTGGCAGCATATTCCAAACACCAATCACACATTGCGTGAGGAAGTGTTTCCTTTTATTAGTCCTAATTCTTTTTGATGAATGGTCAGGGATAACCCCTGTTTAAGGGCTTCACCTTGATAGACCTCATTGTTTTCTTATAGCCGGGGGCATAACTTGCAGCTCTCGAGAGGGGAGGGCACCCTTTCCCCAGAAGTCACTCTTCCCACATCCAGAGTCAGCATTCTCTGGACATATCAATTCCTTCACTTTGTTACGAAAAATCACTAGTATCCTTTAGGTATGTATTGATTTTTACCACAAATAGTTAAAGAAAAGAGTCTGCATATTTGGCAAGAGACTCAAGGCGTGAGCCCATTCTGGAGACAACTGACATCCAAGGCTCATTCCGCACATGCAGAATAATGCACTTTCAAACTGCTTTCAGTGCTCTTTGAAGCTGTGCGGAACGGCAAAATCCACTTGCAAACAATTGTGAAAGTGGTTTGAAAACGCATTATTTTGCGTGTGCAGAAGGGGCCCAAGAGGCAAAAAAACTGGTGGGTATAATTTAGGGAGTGTAAAATACTGGTATTCTGGGGTATTGGCATGTAAGATATTTAACATTTTTCTCACCTGGAGCAAACCTTCCTTTATGGCAACTTTAATAGATTTAATATGGTCTGAAGGATCTTGATGATTTTTTCTATATTATGTTGAGTCATTTAATTGTCCATCCAATTCATTTATATCATCAGTAGTATTCGAGGTAACTATGCCCCTCCCTTATCTGCTTCTTTGATGACTAGGCTCCCGTCTGCCAATTCCTTCAGTAGTTGTCAGTCTTTAAAGGAACGACGACATATCTGCGATTCTCTACTATTTTGTTCCAATCTGTGTAAATCCCTCAAAACTAATTTTTCAAAGGTATTTATTGCCTTTGGCTACCAATGGCTACCTCTGGCTATCAATCTTGATCCTCCTTGATCTCAGATTGCAAATGCCTTAGCAGACCAGGTGCTCAGGAGCAGCAGCAGCAGAAGGCCATTGCTTTCACATCCTGCACGTGAGCTCCCAAAGGCACCTGGTGGGCCACTGCAAGTAGCAGAGTGCTGGACTAGATGGACTCTGGTCTGATCCAGCAGGCTAGTTCTTATGTTCTTATGTTCTTATCGCGGCTTCATTAACTGGTGGAATGAAAGTAGATTTAGGTTGAAACTGATTACATTCCCCAACATTATCTGTGCCAAAGAAGGCTTTAAGTTTAATCATTCTTGTTAATTTGTAAATATCCACTCTCGTCTGGAAGGGATGGAAATGTGGCCCTGGGACAAAGGCCATGCCCAAATTTAAGAGTCATAATTCATCTTCCGAGAGGCTCCTGGGGGATAAGTCAACAACTATATTTTCCACCTCCCCCTGCAGCTTGGGCAAAAGAAATTGTTGCCTTGTTTTCCTCTTGCTACTTCTCTCTCTAGATAATATTGACCCTGTGCATTTCTATCATCAAGTCCGACACTTAAATGATGTACATATACATGCACCTATCACAGAGGTCTGCAACCTGCGGCTCTCCAGATGTTCATGGACTACAATTCCCATCAGCCCCTGCCAGCATGGCCAATTGGCCATGCTGGTGTAACCTCTATCTGTGGGTTCTGTGGGGCAGAACTTGGAATGAGTTTGCAACAACAAATTTTTAAAAACAAAATGGTTTACTTTCTTAACATATAACATCAACATTTAACATCACATTTCAAGGTCCTGTTCAGGTTGCATTTTCAAGTCCTTATATTTACAGTCTACCGATACTGCCAAGTCCAATTCTTCTTTGCAAGTGGGTTGGCTCCTGAAGACTCCAAGGGCTTGATGAACAGGATTCAACATGATGAAGGTTTCCAGGAGAACTCTCACCCATTACAACCACAAAAAGAAGCCCTGAAACAATAAACTCCAACATTTACAACATAGCAAAAACAAACAACTACCTTCCCAGTAGTTCCCAACAATATTGCAGTTTACCTTAACAAGGTGTTAAGGGCTTATACAACCAAGGTCTGAGTCTGGTAGCCTTGTCTCCTCCAACTACATGAGCTCTGCAGCCTTCTCCTGCGTTGGGTCTCCACCCCTTTCTGGGTCAACCCATTCTGAGCATGGGGGTTACACTGGCAGGGGCTGATGGGAATTGTAGTCCATGAACATCTGGAGAGCCACAGGTTGGAGACCCCTGATTCCTACCACCTTGCCTAGTAAGTCACCTGCATACATCTGGCTGAAACGGCTGTTGAAATCCTATGTCAGTGGAACCTTCTTCACATGTCCAAGGTAGTGAATTGTTTAAAAGTTGCTTGCCCAAATGAATGTTATTGTATCACCATAAGCTGTAGTAATGCACTGCTGACCCAGCAGCACCGTGGTAGAACGTTGGGACGCCAACGGACCTACGGCCTTGCTGGTCGCACCGCACCCCCACTCCTCATCCCCCTATGAGTCACGGGTCATGAACTGTCTGGCTCAGTCACCGGGCGCAGGGACAATGGTCTTGCCCCCAGGTGAGGATTAGGCTCAGACGCTTACGCTCCTCTCCGCACGTAGCCAGGTGAGATCATGCATCACATGATGATCTCCAGGTCTCCCGGTCTCCCGCTCATCTCCCTACCCACCTCCTTTACACGCCCACAATGAAACCCTAATAAAAGGTGCCAGAGACCAGCACAGGGCAGAGTTGTCAGGATCACGAAATCCCGCGCTTCCTGTTGCTGACGCTCTCCACCAGATGAAACCTCCTCCGCGTCTCGCCTATTCCTTAGCGACGACCCTGCGGGGATGACTACAAGCTGGTGCCGAAACCCGGGAATCCTCGAACCTCCACCCTGCTCACCGTCGCCTGGGGAAGGGCCGCGATACCGAAGTCCGCTGGATCAGCGCATCCAGGGACCACCGTTTCGGTATCGCCTGTCCTCTGGATCGGCGCATCCAGAGACACGCGTCCTAGGACATTCTCTCGTCCGACGGAACACCGGTGAGTATGGGAGCTTGCAAAAGCAGGGCTTATGACAAGCACGTTGACGAACTGAAAGCGTTAGCGAAATGCGGCAGGGTCCCCGTAAAAAGAAGGGAGCTGCGCAAATTGGTTGAGGAGATTGAAGCTCAGTGTCCATGGTACCCAGAGGGGGGGACATTGAATCTTAAGGACTGGGAAAACATCGGGCGCACTCTTCGCACAGAGCCTCGCGCGCCGATGTCGCTGCTACTGACGTGGAGACAATGTTTTGTCGCCATCAGCCTGCAGACCTATGGCTCCCTTGCTGTAGGCCGCCCTCCTTTCGATCTTTCACCTTCAAATTCAACCCCGGAATTTTCTCTATCCACTAAATTGGACGCCTGTCCTCCTTCTGCCCCCCTCGCTCCTTCACCCAATTCAAACTCTCCCGTGGCTCAGCCGCCCCCTCCCCTTGCTCCGCCTTCATTTTCCGAAGCCACTGCACCTCCGTCAGCGCCACATAATGGCGCGGGTTTCAAAACTCTCGCAGAACGTATTAGCCACGATCTGCAGAAGAAAGAAACCCTGACGGAAGACGATGCCGAGATTCTTGCATTGTGCCCCGTCCACTTCACAGATACTGAGGGGGAGGGTGGCGTCATTCGGCGGGTTGTCGAGTACCGCCCTTTAAGCTACAACATCCTCACTGAGCTCCGTAAAGCGGTGCGGGACGTAGGAGTCACCAGCCCCTATGTGAGAGGCATGCTAGAGGCGGTCGCGAGGAATCACTTAATGGTTCCGGACGACTGGAAGACCACCTTCCGCATGCTCCTGAGCCCTGCACAATTTGTGATCTGGGAGAGCGAGTTCCGCCAGCAATGCTTTAGCAGGGCAGCCGCCTCCGGCGGCGCCTACACAGCCGCTCAGCTTTACGGCTTTGATGCCTTCAGTAACCAACCCCAACAATCAGATCGTCCTGCCGGTGGCCACCCTTACGGTCGCCTCTGAATGCGCCTACAAGGCGTTTTTGAAAGTCCCCAATGCTGGACAGCCAACCCAAAGTTTTTCTAGCACCCGGCAGAAGCCTCAAGAGCCCTATGCTGAGTTTGTGAACAGGCTCCAGGAGGCCCTCAAGAGGCAGGTTGACAACGAGGAGGCCCAGGGCGAACTCCTTAAGCGCCTTGCCAAGGAGAACGCCTCCGCTGAGTGCCGCAAAGCGATCACAGGCCTAGGAAGGAACCCCGAGCTGGCCGACATGCTCAAAGCTTGCCAGGATATCGGGTCTTTCGCCCATCAAGCCAGCCTTCTAGCCGCCGCCCTCTCCGCTGCCATGAGACAGCCCCGAGACGAGTGTCTCAATTGCGGCAAGCCAGGACATTTCAGGAGGAATTGTAGGCTGCCCGGCGGGGGGGCCTACAACCCTGACGGAGGAGGGTCTCTCCCCAGAGGGCGAAGACCCCCGGAAAGTCTAAGACCGGGCGCTCCCAATGCCCGCTGGGGAGGCCCGCGCCCGGGCATCTCCCCAGCCCGGAACCAAGATCCGCACCTCAAACCCTTCCCCCGGAGCTCCCCCATGAGATCTTCGCTGCCCCAGCTCAGTATAGTGATCCCATCCCCACGGAGACCATTGGGCTGGTCTTGCCAGCTTGCTCCCCCCTACGTCTATACTTCCTGCTCTGATAACCCCTTCTACGTCCAAAGTCACCATGCCTCCGCCAGTGCCCCAGAATGGCACGCATTTCAAAATCTCTGCAGAGTCCACAGTCACTGAATTGCAGCAGAAAGGAATGCTGACGGAAGAGGACTGCCGTTTTGAGCCCTCCTCAGAATGCCCCATAGCCAGTCTACAGGACAATGAGGCATGGAAAGGGGAAGATGCTCGCACAATGGCCTTAAGCCAAAAGTCCTTCGTGAAGAAGAAGCCCCCTTGGCCCTCTCCAGCTGTAAGGTTCAAACCAGATCTCATAGCCTCTGAGCCTGTGCAAAGCCCTAAGCTCAAAGCTCCCAGTGGCAGCAAAATCGTCAGCACCTCAGAGAGAGCAAAATCTCAAATCAGAGTTGCAATCCTCCTCGTTACTTTATATGTGCTCTGTATGCCTATGTATGTTCTGTATGTCTTGCCCCCTTTCAAGAGACCCCTAAAGTTTTCCCCTCATAGGGGGGATTTCTCCATTGCTTCTAAGCTATGCTCTTGTGCTTCAATTAAAGTTTTTCTCCTTCTGATTATGTGTGCCAATGCCTTGAAAGGCTTCGCCCATTACAGCATCCGCCTTAAACGGGACACAGCTCGTGCGTGCTCCCCAGGATACCGATGGGACCTGCTTCAAGCCGCCTCCATCTTAGTTTAAACCTTCAAAACCTTTCTTCAAACCTCTCCTTGAGAACCTTTTCCTTTGTCCATCTGAGCCTACACTGCCACATTGGCGTGGCGCAAGTTTACATATGAAGCCAAAATCATTTTCATGCTCCCACATTCTCTGCTGAGCGCTCCCTGGCTAGTCACAGTGCCAAGGGGGGTCTCTCAGCCACACCTATCTTACACAGCCTCCGCTGTGAAGGTAGGAAGCGAGCTCAAACCGGCCAAAGTCCCCTTACGGGAGGGGAAGGTAGAGCTGACTTCCAAACCCTTCCCCCCCCCCCCGCCTTCCTTTCTGCACACCCTCCCTCTTTCTAATGGGCTGACGCACCCCACCTCTAGATCTAGGATCTGATAAAGGGTTTTTTGCAAACCCCTCTCAATTTGCTCCTGTGATCAAACCTCAAGCCCAGGAACTGTTTTCTTTGCATCTTCTCTATATCTTTCCTATAGACGCTATATTACGATATGACTATAATTGTGAATTGTTCAAGTTGCTTTGCAAAAAACCCACACCTTAGACGGTGATTGGGATTGTTTTACAAACAAACATCCGACCTGGATATGACCTCTCCCTTCTCCTAAGCCTTCGGGCAATTCCCTGCCTTGTATCTCTTAACGCCTTGAATGTTGCAAGTGATCGTTGTCGGAATGGGCCAACTGCGCCTAACGAAAGCTTGGCCAAAACAAACGAAAGAAAGGGGAGTAGTTCCCCCCCCCTATTGACCCAATCAAGGTCTCATCCAGCAGACCATATCCAAAGTACTCTTCTCTATTCTCTATCAAAAAATTGCCCGCCCCCCCCACTCAGGGCTCGAGCCTTCCACTGTCATCTATAAGGACTAACTCAGCCAGCACGCAAAACCCCTAGGGGAAAAGCGTTGCTTGTCTTTTCTCTTCCATACAGGAGTCCAGCTCGCCATGCCAGACCAGCCCCATCCCGGAGATGGAGCGGGGCCTCCCTGGAGGATCCGACCCCGCCGCCCTGTCGAGAGGGCCCGATTGCCCCCCAGCCTGGGCCGAGATGGGAGGGATCTCTCTGGAGCCAGCACACCCATTCTTCCACAAGGATCACAGCCCCCGCTGGGGCCACCCCCCTGGGGGGAACGGCAGCCTGGGCCAGCTGTGGCTCAGAGGTTGATGCCGCGTGTTGCTGCTCCTCATCTACAATCGCTATTCTCTCTCCCTCTCTGCCGCCCCCTGGCTGAAGCTTGGAGTTGCAGCCAGGGACATTCCTGATAGATTAACCCTTGGAACTCTCCGCTGTTCTCAGCCGCTTGAATATTGTTGGAACACGCCTTCTCTCACAACCTTGCTCGTGAGAATCACTGAACCTGCAATGCTAAAGACTATCAGTAGCTCTCCCTACGCTCTAGAGAAATCCATGGACTCTAACGCCATCGCTCTGTAGCTTTGGTAGTCAAACAGCAAGAGCCATGCATTGGACAATTATGCAACCACGGGTTGCCTTCCTTCCGTACATCATCCAGCCTATGTATCGTTTAGCCATGTTTTATTGTTTGAATTTATTGCATGCCCTAATTTTTGAAGTTATGTTATTTGTTATTGCTGCATTTCCGCCTGTCTGTCTGCCGGGACTCTCTGCTACCCCAGGCTCCACCCCAGGAGCCCGGACGCCGCCGCCGCCGCTCCGCTCTGCCTTTCGATCCCTCCTGTCGAAACGACGCGGTCGCCCTCTCCAAGGCGGAGCCTGTCTCCCTCGCAACTTCCCTTGTGGGAGCCCCCGGACTTGTTTCCTGTAACACCAAGACTATTGGCCGGCTGGCCTGTGCCCTTGCGAAGCCCATCAATTCTACCTCCATTGCTCTGGACGCTCTGGCCTCCGAGCAGCAGGAACTTCGTCAAGCGACCCTAGACAATCGTGCCGCTATTGATTACCTATTGTTATTACATCACCAAGGTTGTGAGAATGTACATAATATGTGTTGTTTTAATCTTTCTGATAATTCCCAATTGATTCATATGAAAGTACGTGAGCTGCAAGAAGTTGTATCTAATCTGAAGTATGATGTTTTGCCCCATTGGTGGTCAGCCCTCTGGAGCTGGCTGCCGGGAGGATGGTTGAGTGCTATTGTACAGCTCTGCATTGGTTTAATTGTGTGCCTCGTTATCGGATCTTGTTTCGTTCAATGCGTGTCTAATATTGCCTGTAACGTGTGTAAGAAGCCCCTCGAATTTCCCTTACCCCGCAGCCAAGTTCTAATGTTACACAAGCAGCTTGGTCAGCTTGACCAGACGGCGGAGGAGACAAGCGTCCCTTTAAATCGCCCCTTAGCATTTCGGTCCCCCTTTTTCTAAAATGTAAAAAAGGAGGAGATGTAGTAATGCACTGCTGACCCAGCAGCACCGTGGTAGAACGTTGGGACGCCAACGGACCTACGGCCTTGCTGGTCGCACCGCACCCCCACTCCTCATCCCCCTATGAGTCACGGGTCATGAACTGTCTGGCTCAGTCACCGGGCGCAGGGACAATGGTCTTGCCCCCAGGTGAGGATTAGGCTCAGACGCTTACGCTCCTCTCCGCACGTAGCCAGGTGAGATCATGCATCACATGATGATCTCCAGGTCTCCCGGTCTCCCGCTCATCTCCCTACCCACCTCCTTTACACGCCCACAATGAAACCCTAATAAAAGGTGCCAGAGACCAGCACAGGGCAGAGTTGTCAGGATCACGAAATCCCGCGCTTCCTGTTGCTGACGCTCTCCACCAGATGAAACCTCCTCCGCGTCTCGCCTATTCCTTAGCGACGACCCTGCGGGGATGACTACAATAAGCCATTTTTCCCCCACATAATCCTGAACGCAAAGCTTCCGATGCCTGGGCCATTGCGGCACTCTTGAGGCTCTCCTTTGTGACCCTGGAGGAGCGGATGCTCAAATGCGGGAGGAAAGTTGCCTTTAATTGCTCCCAGCAGGGAGAGCAGCTCATCACCCCCAAAGCACTTGAGTTCCGTTCCCTTCACCTCGCAAATAATCTCCCGTCCAGGCTTGACAGGCACAGCTTCCCCAGGGCCTGTAATTAATATTATCTTGATGATGCTGAGGACAGCAAGAAGTGCCCTATAACCCTTCTCCGAGCCACCTGGGAGAAGAGTCTGCGAAACACGGATGCAGAAAGTGCTCAACACCTTTTCCAGGCATTCCAAACCAGCAAAATTGAAAGGACGCTACCCTGTTTCCCCGAAAATAAGACATCCCCTGAGAATAAGACGTAGTAGAGGTTTTGCTAAATATAAAGCATCCCCCCAAAAGTAAGACGTAGCAGAGTTTTTGTTTGGAAGCAGGCCTGTCGAACAGAACACCAGAGCATGCAGCTGTGGAGCGGAAAAATAAGACATCCCCTGAAAATAAGACATAGCACATCTTGGGGAGCAAAAATTAATATAAGACACTGTCTTATATTCGGGGAAACACAGTAAGCAGTTTTTGGGGAGAGACATTCAAAGGGAAAGTACCTGCAGAGGCCAAAGAACCCACTGAAAGGCCCAGATCGGCGGGGGTCTGTTACTGATTTATGTCACCCAAATGTAGGAAGCTACCTTGTACTTTTGTAACATCTAGCCTGCTCAAGAGTTCTCGTGAACTTTAAAGCTTGCACAATGTGTTTGTGTCATTTTGGTTGATGCTCACCAAAGATATTTGGTTGGGTCGGCTTGCCTGACATGTGCCTGGAACCCCTAGGGCAGTGATGGCGAACCTTTTCGAGACTGAGTGCCCACATTGAACCCCCAAACCCACTTATTTATCACAAAGTGCCAACACGGCAATTTAACCTGAATACTGAGGTTTTAGTTTAGAACAGGGGTCTTCAAACTATGGCCCTCCAGATGTTCATGGACTACAATTCCCATCAGCCCCTGCCAGCATGGCATCTGGAGGGCCGTAGTTTGAAGACCCCTGGTTTAGAAAAAAACAGTTGGCTTTGAGGCACATGTTACTCAGGAGTAAGCTTGGTGAAGCAATTATGCAATGCTTCAAATGGGTGAATCATGACCCTAGGAGGGTTTACTCAGAAGCAAGCCCCATTGCCAGCAACCGCGCTTACTCCTGGGTAAAGGATCATGCCCAGGTCAGCCTTGGTGTGTGTGTGTGGGGGGGTGATTTTTCCACCCCCCCTTGATGAAGTCTGCACGCGTGCCCACAGAAAGGGCTCTGAGTGCCACCTCTGGCACCCGCGCCATAGGTTCACCAACGCTGCCCTAGGGAGACTGGAGGGCAGGGTATGGGGGCGGGAGCACAAAATTGATGCACCAACATTACTTCAGGGTAAAACCATGGAGATCTGCAAACTCCCAGAGCTTTGGTGACATCACTTCTGGTTTTAGCTGGAAGTGATGTTGACAAAATCTCCTCCATTCTCCCCTGTTTGTTCAAGGAGTAGGGTGGGCTAGGAGGTGGTGGTGGGAGACAGCCAACCATAACGGGTCAGTAGGCAACCTTAGATTGGGAGTTCTCCCAATTGTGATTAGGGGCCAGAGCTGAACCACTTGGGGACAGCTGGTCTACCCAGGAGATGGCTGAGTTCCAGGCATGGTGGAAACCTCATAGGCTAGTAGGCCAGGAGCCAGCAAGCATACTTGGGCCCTTTCCCCACTTACCCTTGTCGGAGGGTTGTTGTGCGCAATTCCCAGCGTGCGCAATTCCTGGCGCGCGCCCCAGCTTCCCCACGACCCCGCGCTCTTTGCGGGGTCATCAAAAGGTGCCATTTGAAAAGGCGCCAGGAATTACGCGCGCTGAGGGGTGCGAGAGAGGCAGCGTCGGGGAGGCTGCGTTCTCACCGCCCCTGAAGTGGGGAGCTCAGCTGGACCCCGCGCTACTTTAGGAGAGTAGTGCGGGGCTTAAGGTAAGTGGGGGAAGGGCCTTGGTTCCACAGAGGAACAGAAATCTAGAAGGCAATTACGGGGCTAGAACAAGAGAAGAGGGGATTGAAATAGGTACTTCTGAGACTGAAGCTACCATCAAATGAACACTCCAGCCCTTGGGAAAGACCTGCCTTCATATGAGAGCCAAGAATATCTATCCGTTGAGCCACTCCTCTTTAGCCTGGCCCTGGTAAGGGAGAAGAAAACTACTATCACCTGCTTTCCACAGCCGAGGCCTTAAATACTGCATGTAAGTGCCATGCTGTTTAGGGCACTGAACTGAGGGAACAGAGCCTGAACTCAGAATATGACGGCATTACATGGATTGGGGGAGGGTGTGTGTGTACTGAATCGGTACAGTTTTATTTTGTAGTTCATCTGGTTCAACATGGGATGGTTCCAGGTCTTCAAAGGGGCTTTCCCCACTACACAAGGGAGCTAAGGTCGACTGGGTTCCCTTCAGTGGAGGGCGATTCCAGGCTGTCCCCACAGCAACTGAATTGGCCCCCTGGAACCGAGCTAAGTGGGCGGGATCATCTTGGTGTCTGTTTCGTTCGTGATTGGCGCTTGTGTTTCGATCGTGATTGGCGCTTGTGTTACGGCGGGAAACGGGAGCGTTCTTTTTTTTTTTTTACAGTTTTTACAGTTTACAATTACATGCGCTTTCTGCCCGCCACAACTCTCCCGTTCTGCGCATGCCACAAAAGCGGCTCGTGATTGGTTGAACAGATGAGGTGTCGTTTCGATGCTTCCCCACTTCGAAGCTTCGAAGCGGTATCGACCTTGTTCCGGCAGAAAAATGTCTTTCATAACTGCGACAAGGATGTCGCAGTTCTGGGGGGGGGGGGGACCTGAGACAAAACAATGTTGAGCTCGGTGGCAGTGGGGATTCACTGAGGCAAACCTGGGTAGAAACCAGTTCAACTCTGTCAGTGGGGAAAGCCCCTTCAAGGGTGTTTTTACTCCCTGAACAAAAGACCGGCACCAAACTTCCTCAAGAGATCTGTTACTCCCCCAGCAACAGATCACAGCTCACCTCTGCAGTGTTTGGTCACATCTGCTATGTTAGTCCACCGTCCTCGCTTGTTTCCTAAGCAGCAGGGAGTAGCTGAGCAAATAGGCGAAAATAACAGGCTTGGGTTCGTCATGATGCCAGTGGGCCAAGGATCTTGGGTTCCCAGCTGTCTTTGCCAAGTTTGCAGATGGCCCCCTTGCTGGGATTTTGCAAATGCCAGTCGCAACTCAGTCATAAAAGGGTTAACTGTTTGTATGTAAACAAGCTGCTGAAGTCACTGTTTATGATCTGATCTATTGATTAGCTATTGGTCAGCCAGACAGCCAGTGCTCACACGTTAGTGAGCACATGCATCAGAAGTTATAAAGTTCACCTGGTTTCATTGTTTGAAAAACGAAGGACGTAGACCTGTGAGAGAAGTCAAGCCATGTGCTGAGACAGTAGAATGGTACATAGTTAGCAGGATGTAACCAAATGCATAGTAATGTAGACAAGTAACAGGAAAGAAAGGATTTCTTATTCTATCTCCCTCTAAGAAGAAGAAGAAGAAGAGAAGAGTTTTGGATGTATATCCCCCCTTTCTCTCCTGCAGGAGACTCAAAGGGGCTGACAATCTCCTTGCCCTTCCCCCCTCACAACAAACACCCTGTGAGGTAGGTGGGCCTGAGAGAGCTCCGAGAAGCTGTGACTAGCCCCAGGTCACCCAGCTGGCGTGTGTGGGAGTGTACAGGCTAATCTGAATCCCCCAGATAAGCCTCCACAGCTCAGGTGGCAGAGCTGGGAATCAAACCCGGTTCCTCCAGATTAGATACACAAGCTCTTAACCTCCTACGCCACTGCTGCTCCTTCCTTATAGTTAGTAAACTTATATATAAAAAGCAACTGTCTCTTCTTTTCTACTCTGCTGAGTATAGGATTGCTAGAACCAGCTCTCCACATCTATATATCCAACACTTCTCTCCACCCACTTTCCAGACTTATACAACTTGCTTGTTGCAACAAATCCAGCAGCAGTAAAGCAGTGGATCGAAATACAAATAATAATTTGTGGTTCATTAGATGAGTGCATCTTCTGACTCAGAAGGATGCCTGGGCAAATGTGTTAGGATTTGCAAGTGTCTGTCACAATCCTGATAACAAGGGGTTAACTGTGTGCCTGTTACCATATATACTCATGTATAAGTCGAATTTTTCAGCACATTTTTAATGCTGAAAAAGCTCCCCTCGACTTATATGCGGGTCATTAAATTTTTGTGTGTGTTTCTACTTTGCCGGCCAGCAGGGGGTGCAGTTTTTATGCTAGCGGCACCAAAATTTCAGGGTACCCTCGGAAGACACTCCTGATGATGCCAGCCAAGTTTGGTAAAGTTTGGTTCAGGGGGTCCAAAGTTATGGACCCCCAAAGGAGGTGCCCCCATTCCCCATTGTTTTCAAGGGGAATCTATTAGTAGATGGGGTTACCCTTTTGAGGGTCCATAACTTTGGACCCTCTGAACCAAACTTCACCAAACCTGGCTGGTCTCATCAGGAGAGTCTCTTTATGATACCAGCCAGGTTTGGTGAAGTTTGGGTCAGGGGATCCAAAGTTATTGACCCCCAAAGGGGATGTCCCATCCCCCATTGTTTACAATGGAAGCTAATAGCAGATTTTCCATTTCTGATAATATCCCTCTTAAAATCTAAGTTGGGTTACATTTGGACATACAGATGATGATGAGGAATCCAGTTTTGGAGGATTTTAACTCTTGTGTTTTAGCTTGGTTGCTGGTTGAGCTAAGGTTTTTGTACTTTTAAAGTTATTGTTGATACCATATTGTTCTTGTTGACCCTCTTTTCCACTTACAGAGCCAGTTTACGGTTTTTCTTTGAAATAAATATTCAAAAACATTTAACCTACTGATGCCTCAATTGATGCAATTTTAATGGCATCTATTTTTATTTTTGAAATTTACCAGCAGCTGCTGCATTTCCCACCCTCGACTTATACGCGAGTCAATAAGTTTGCCCAGTTTTTTGTGGTAAAATTAGGTGCCTTGACTTATATGCGGGTCGACTTATACACGAGTATATACGGTAATTAGCTAGTGAGGTCAGTGTCTTGATATCAGTTCATTGATTAGTCATTGGGCAGTTAATCCCACATTGCTTATGTGAGGCAGAGCACATAGGTCAGAGGTTATCAAGTTAACTAAGGCCGTTTCCGCACGGGCAATTAATGGCGGCCTGGAGACGGTAAAAACGCCGTCTCCAGGCCGCCATTCGCACAGGGGGCGCAGCTGCATCGCAGCCACGCTGCCCTCGCGCCGCCCACCCGTCGCGAAGCCGGCGTTTCCCCAGAGCGCTTGGAAGCGCTCTTTTTGGGGAAACGCCGCCTCGAAGCCGCTGCCGAGCTCCCCCCTCCCCCCCCCCCCTGCTCCCCCCCCCCCCCCCCCCCCACTCCCCCCCCCCCCCCTCAACCCCTTGCCACCCTTCAACCCTTAGCCACCCCTTTCCCCCCCCCCCCCCCCCCATCCCCCCCCCCCCCCACCCCCCCCCCCCCCTACCCCCCCCCCCCCCCCCCCCCCCCCCCCCCCACCCCCTCCCCCCCCCCCCACCCCCCCCCCCCCCCACCCCCCCCCCCCCCCACCCCCCCCCCCCCCCACCCCCCCCCCCCCCCACCCCCCCCCCCCCCCACCCCCCCCCCCCCCCACCCCCCCCCCCCCCCACCCCCCCCCCCCCCCACCCCCCCCCCCCCCCACCCCCCCCCCCCCCCACCCCCCCCCCCCCCCACCCCCCCCCCCCCCCACCCCCCCCCCCCCCCACCCCCCCCCCCCCCCACCCCCCCCCCCCCCCACCCCCCCCCCCCCCCACCCCCCCCCCCCCCCACCCCCCCCCCCCCCCACCCCCCCCCCCCCCCACCCCCCCCCCCCCCCACCCCCCCCCCCCCCCACCCCCCCCCCCCCCCACCCCCCCCCCCCCCCACCCCCCCCCCCCCCCACCCCCCCCCCCCCCCACCCCCCCCCCCCCCCACCCCCCCCCCCCCCCACCCCCCCCCCCCCCCACCCCCCCCCCCCCCCACCCCCCCCCCCCCCCACCCCCCCCCCCCCCCACCCCCCCCCCCCCCCACCCCCCCCCCCCCCCACCCCCCCCCCCCCCCACCCCCCCCCCCCCCCACCCCCCCCCCCCCCCACCCCCCCCCCCCCCCACCCCCCCCCCCCCCCACCCCCCCCCCCCCCCACCCCCCCCCCCCCCCACCCCCCCCCCCCCCCACCCCCCCCCCCCCCCACCCCCCCCCCCCCCCACCCCCCCCCCCCCCCACCCCCCCCCCCCCCCACCCCCCCCCCCCCCCACCCCCCCCCCCCCCCACCCCCCCCCCCCCCCACCCCCCCCCCCCCCCACCCCCCCCCCCCCCCACCCCCCCCCCCCCCCACCCCCCCCCCCCCCCACCCCCCCCCCCCCCCACCCCCCCCCCCCCCCACCCCCCCCCCCCCCCACCCCCCCCCCCCCCCACCCCCCCCCCCCCCCACCCCCCCCCCCCCCCACCCCCCCCCCCCCCCACCCCCCCCCCCCCCCACCCCCCCCCCCCCCCACCCCCCCCCCCCCCCACCCCCCCCCCCCCCCACCCCCCCCCCCCCCCACCCCCCCCCCCCCCCACCCCCCCCCCCCCCCACCCCCCCCCCCCCCCACCCCCCCCCCCCCCCACCCCCCCCCCCCCCCACCCCCCCCCCCCCCCACCCCCCCCCCCCCCCACCCCCCCCCCCCCCCACCCCCCCCCCCCCCCACCCCCCCCCCCCCCCACCCCCCCCCCCCCCCACCCCCCCCCCCCCCCACCCCCCCCCCCCCCCACCCCCCCCCCCCCCCACCCCCCCCCCCCCCCACCCCCCCCCCCCCCCACCCCCCCCCCCCCCCACCCCCCCCCCCCCCCACCCCCCCCCCCCCCCACCCCCCCCCCCCCCCACCCCCCCCCCCCCCCACCCCCCCCCCCCCCCACCCCCCCCCCCCCCCACCCCCCCCCCCCCCCACCCCCCCCCCCCCCCACCCCCCCCCCCCCCCACCCCCCCCCCCCCCCACCCCCCCCCCCCCCCACCCCCCCCCCCCCCCACCCCCCCCCCCCCCCACCCCCCCCCCCCCCCACCCCCCCCCCCCCCCACCCCCCCCCCCCCCCACCCCCCCCCCCCCCCACCCCCCCCCCCCCCCACCCCCCCCCCCCCCCACCCCCCCCCCCCCCCACCCCCCCCCCCCCCCACCCCCCCCCCCCCCCACCCCCCCCCCCCCCCACCCCCCCCCCCCCCCACCCCCCCCCCCCCCCACCCCCCCCCCCCCCCACCCCCCCCCCCCCCCACCCCCCCCCCCCCCCACCCCCCCCCCCCCCCACCCCCCCCCCCCCCCACCCCCCCCCCCCCCCACCCCCCCCCCCCCCCACCCCCCCCCCCCCCCACCCCCCCCCCCCCCCACCCCCCCCCCCCCCCACCCCCCCCCCCCCCCACCCCCCCCCCCCCCCACCCCCCCCCCCCCCCACCCCCCCCCCCCCCCACCCCCCCCCCCCCCCACCCCCCCCCCCCCCCACCCCCCCCCCCCCCCACCCCCCCCCCCCCCCACCCCCCCCCCCCCCCACCCCCCCCCCCCCCCACCCCCCCCCCCCCCCACCCCCCCCCCCCCCCACCCCCCCCCCCCCCCACCCCCCCCCCCCCCCACCCCCCCCCCCCCCCACCCCCCCCCCCCCCCACCCCCCCCCCCCCCCACCCCCCCCCCCCCCCACCCCCCCCCCCCCCCACCCCCCCCCCCCCCCACCCCCCCCCCCCCCCACCCCCCCCCCCCCCCACCCCCCCCCCCCCCCACCCCCCCCCCCCCCCACCCCCCCCCCCCCCCACCCCCCCCCCCCCCCACCCCCCCCCCCCCCCACCCCCCCCCCCCCCCACCCCCCCCCCCCCCCACCCCCCCCCCCCCCCACCCCCCCCCCCCCCCACCCCCCCCCCCCCCCACCCCCCCCCCCCCCCACCCCCCCCCCCCCCCACCCCCCCCCCCCCCCACCCCCCCCCCCCCCCACCCCCCCCCCCCCCCACCCCCCCCCCCCCCCACCCCCCCCCCCCCCCACCCCCCCCCCCCCCCACCCCCCCCCCCCCCCACCCCCCCCCCCCCCCACCCCCCCCCCCCCCCACCCCCCCCCCCCCCCACCCCCCCCCCCCCCCACCCCCCCCCCCCCCCACCCCCCCCCCCCCCCACCCCCCCCCCCCCCCACCCCCCCCCCCCCCCACCCCCCCCCCCCCCCACCCCCCCCCCCCCCCACCCCCCCCCCCCCCCACCCCCCCCCCCCCCCACCCCCCCCCCCCCCCACCCCCCCCCCCCCCCACCCCCCCCCCCCCCCACCCCCCCCCCCCCCCACCCCCCCCCCCCCCCACCCCCCCCCCCCCCCACCCCCCCCCCCCCCCACCCCCCCCCCCCCCCACCCCCCCCCCCCCCCACCCCCCCCCCCCCCCACCCCCCCCCCCCCCCACCCCCCCCCCCCCCCACCCCCCCCCCCCCCCACCCCCCCCCCCCCCCACCCCCCCCCCCCCCCACCCCCCCCCCCCCCCACCCCCCCCCCCCCCCACCCCCCCCCCCCCCCACCCCCCCCCCCCCCCACCCCCCCCCCCCCCCACCCCCCCCCCCCCCCACCCCCCCCCCCCCCCACCCCCCCCCCCCCCCACCCCCCCCCCCCCCCACCCCCCCCCCCCCCCACCCCCCCCCCCCCCCACCCCCCCCCCCCCCCACCCCCCCCCCCCCCCACCCCCCCCCCCCCCCACCCCCCCCCCCCCCCACCCCCCCCCCCCCCCACCCCCCCCCCCCCCCACCCCCCCCCCCCCCCACCCCCCCCCCCCCCCACCCCCCCCCCCCCCCACCCCCCCCCCCCCCCACCCCCCCCCCCCCCCACCCCCCCCCCCCCCCACCCCCCCCCCCCCCCACCCCCCCCCCCCCCCACCCCCCCCCCCCCCCACCCCCCCCCCCCCCCACCCCCCCCCCCCCCCACCCCCCCCCCCCCCCACCCCCCCCCCCCCCCACCCCCCCCCCCCCCCACCCCCCCCCCCCCCCACCCCCCCCCCCCCCCACCCCCCCCCCCCCCCACCCCCCCCCCCCCCCACCCCCCCCCCCCCCCACCCCCCCCCCCCCCCACCCCCCCCCCCCCCCACCCCCCCCCCCCCCCACCCCCCCCCCCCCCCACCCCCCCCCCCCCCCACCCCCCCCCCCCCCCACCCCCCCCCCCCCCCACCCCCCCCCCCCCCCACCCCCCCCCCCCCCCACCCCCCCCCCCCCCCACCCCCCCCCCCCCCCACCCCCCCCCCCCCCCACCCCCCCCCCCCCCCACCCCCCCCCCCCCCCACCCCCCCCCCCCCCCACCCCCCCCCCCCCCCACCCCCCCCCCCCCCCACCCCCCCCCCCCCCCACCCCCCCCCCCCCCCACCCCCCCCCCCCCCCACCCCCCCCCCCCCCCACCCCCCCCCCCCCCCACCCCCCCCCCCCCCCACCCCCCCCCCCCCCCACCCCCCCCCCCCCCCACCCCCCCCCCCCCCCACCCCCCCCCCCCCCCACCCCCCCCCCCCCCCACCCCCCCCCCCCCCCACCCCCCCCCCCCCCCACCCCCCCCCCCCCCCACCCCCCCCCCCCCCCACCCCCCCCCCCCCCCACCCCCCCCCCCCCCCACCCCCCCCCCCCCCCACCCCCCCCCCCCCCCACCCCCCCCCCCCCCCACCCCCCCCCCCCCCCACCCCCCCCCCCCCCCACCCCCCCCCCCCCCCACCCCCCCCCCCCCCCACCCCCCCCCCCCCCCACCCCCCCCCCCCCCCACCCCCCCCCCCCCCCACCCCCCCCCCCCCCCACCCCCCCCCCCCCCCACCCCCCCCCCCCCCCACCCCCCCCCCCCCCCACCCCCCCCCCCCCCCACCCCCCCCCCCCCCCACCCCCCCCCCCCCCCACCCCCCCCCCCCCCCACCCCCCCCCCCCCCCACCCCCCCCCCCCCCCACCCCCCCCCCCCCCCACCCCCCCCCCCCCCCACCCCCCCCCCCCCCCACCCCCCCCCCCCCCCACCCCCCCCCCCCCCCACCCCCCCCCCCCCCCACCCCCCCCCCCCCCCACCCCCCCCCCCCCCCACCCCCCCCCCCCCCCACCCCCCCCCCCCCCCACCCCCCCCCCCCCCCACCCCCCCCCCCCCCCACCCCCCCCCCCCCCCACCCCCCCCCCCCCCCACCCCCCCCCCCCCCCACCCCCCCCCCCCCCCACCCCCCCCCCCCCCCACCCCCCCCCCCCCCCACCCCCCCCCCCCCCCACCCCCCCCCCCCCCCACCCCCCCCCCCCCCCACCCCCCCCCCCCCCCACCCCCCCCCCCCCCCACCCCCCCCCCCCCCCACCCCCCCCCCCCCCCACCCCCCCCCCCCCCCACCCCCCCCCCCCCCCACCCCCCCCCCCCCCCACCCCCCCCCCCCCCCACCCCCCCCCCCCCCCACCCCCCCCCCCCCCCACCCCCCCCCCCCCCCACCCCCCCCCCCCCCCACCCCCCCCCCCCCCCACCCCCCCCCCCCCCCACCCCCCCCCCCCCCCACCCCCCCCCCCCCCCACCCCCCCCCCCCCCCACCCCCCCCCCCCCCCACCCCCCCCCCCCCCCACCCCCCCCCCCCCCCACCCCCCCCCCCCCCCACCCCCCCCCCCCCCCACCCCCCCCCCCCCCCACCCCCCCCCCCCCCCACCCCCCCCCCCCCCCACCCCCCCCCCCCCCCACCCCCCCCCCCCCCCACCCCCCCCCCCCCCCACCCCCCCCCCCCCCCACCCCCCCCCCCCCCCACCCCCCCCCCCCCCCACCCCCCCCCCCCCCCACCCCCCCCCCCCCCCACCCCCCCCCCCCCCCACCCCCCCCCCCCCCCACCCCCCCCCCCCCCCACCCCCCCCCCCCCCCACCCCCCCCCCCCCCCACCCCCCCCCCCCCCCACCCCCCCCCCCCCCCACCCCCCCCCCCCCCCACCCCCCCCCCCCCCCACCCCCCCCCCCCCCCACCCCCCCCCCCCCCCACCCCCCCCCCCCCCCACCCCCCCCCCCCCCCACCCCCCCCCCCCCCCACCCCCCCCCCCCCCCACCCCCCCCCCCCCCCACCCCCCCCCCCCCCCACCCCCCCCCCCCCCCACCCCCCCCCCCCCCCACCCCCCCCCCCCCCCACCCCCCCCCCCCCCCACCCCCCCCCCCCCCCACCCCCCCCCCCCCCCACCCCCCCCCCCCCCCACCCCCCCCCCCCCCCACCCCCCCCCCCCCCCACCCCCCCCCCCCCCCACCCCCCCCCCCCCCCACCCCCCCCCCCCCCCACCCCCCCCCCCCCCCACCCCCCCCCCCCCCCACCCCCCCCCCCCCCCACCCCCCCCCCCCCCCACCCCCCCCCCCCCCCACCCCCCCCCCCCCCCACCCCCCCCCCCCCCCACCCCCCCCCCCCCCCACCCCCCCCCCCCCCCACCCCCCCCCCCCCCCACCCCCCCCCCCCCCCACCCCCCCCCCCCCCCACCCCCCCCCCCCCCCACCCCCCCCCCCCCCCACCCCCCCCCCCCCCCACCCCCCCCCCCCCCCACCCCCCCCCCCCCCCACCCCCCCCCCCCCCCACCCCCCCCCCCCCCCACCCCCCCCCCCCCCCACCCCCCCCCCCCCCCACCCCCCCCCCCCCCCACCCCCCCCCCCCCCCACCCCCCCCCCCCCCCACCCCCCCCCCCCCCCACCCCCCCCCCCCCCCACCCCCCCCCCCCCCCACCCCCCCCCCCCCCCACCCCCCCCCCCCCCCACCCCCCCCCCCCCCCACCCCCCCCCCCCCCCACCCCCCCCCCCCCCCACCCCCCCCCCCCCCCACCCCCCCCCCCCCCCACCCCCCCCCCCCCCCACCCCCCCCCCCCCCCACCCCCCCCCCCCCCCACCCCCCCCCCCCCCCACCCCCCCCCCCCCCCACCCCCCCCCCCCCCCACCCCCCCCCCCCCCCACCCCCCCCCCCCCCCACCCCCCCCCCCCCCCACCCCCCCCCCCCCCCACCCCCCCCCCCCCCCACCCCCCCCCCCCCCCACCCCCCCCCCCCCCCACCCCCCCCCCCCCCCACCCCCCCCCCCCCCCACCCCCCCCCCCCCCCACCCCCCCCCCCCCCCACCCCCCCCCCCCCCCACCCCCCCCCCCCCCCACCCCCCCCCCCCCCCACCCCCCCCCCCCCCCACCCCCCCCCCCCCCCACCCCCCCCCCCCCCCACCCCCCCCCCCCCCCACCCCCCCCCCCCCCCACCCCCCCCCCCCCCCACCCCCCCCCCCCCCCACCCCCCCCCCCCCCCACCCCCCCCCCCCCCCACCCCCCCCCCCCCCCACCCCCCCCCCCCCCCACCCCCCCCCCCCCCCACCCCCCCCCCCCCCCACCCCCCCCCCCCCCCACCCCCCCCCCCCCCCACCCCCCCCCCCCCCCACCCCCCCCCCCCCCCACCCCCCCCCCCCCCCACCCCCCCCCCCCCCCACCCCCCCCCCCCCCCACCCCCCCCCCCCCCCACCCCCCCCCCCCCCCACCCCCCCCCCCCCCCACCCCCCCCCCCCCCCACCCCCCCCCCCCCCCACCCCCCCCCCCCCCCACCCCCCCCCCCCCCCACCCCCCCCCCCCCCCACCCCCCCCCCCCCCCACCCCCCCCCCCCCCCACCCCCCCCCCCCCCCACCCCCCCCCCCCCCCACCCCCCCCCCCCCCCACCCCCCCCCCCCCCCACCCCCCCCCCCCCCCACCCCCCCCCCCCCCCACCCCCCCCCCCCCCCACCCCCCCCCCCCCCCACCCCCCCCCCCCCCCACCCCCCCCCCCCCCCACCCCCCCCCCCCCCCACCCCCCCCCCCCCCCACCCCCCCCCCCCCCCACCCCCCCCCCCCCCCACCCCCCCCCCCCCCCACCCCCCCCCCCCCCCACCCCCCCCCCCCCCCACCCCCCCCCCCCCCCACCCCCCCCCCCCCCCACCCCCCCCCCCCCCCACCCCCCCCCCCCCCCACCCCCCCCCCCCCCCACCCCCCCCCCCCCCCACCCCCCCCCCCCCCCACCCCCCCCCCCCCCCACCCCCCCCCCCCCCCACCCCCCCCCCCCCCCACCCCCCCCCCCCCCCACCCCCCCCCCCCCCCACCCCCCCCCCCCCCCACCCCCCCCCCCCCCCACCCCCCCCCCCCCCCACCCCCCCCCCCCCCCACCCCCCCCCCCCCCCACCCCCCCCCCCCCCCACCCCCCCCCCCCCCCACCCCCCCCCCCCCCCACCCCCCCCCCCCCCCACCCCCCCCCCCCCCCACCCCCCCCCCCCCCCACCCCCCCCCCCCCCCACCCCCCCCCCCCCCCACCCCCCCCCCCCCCCACCCCCCCCCCCCCCCACCCCCCCCCCCCCCCACCCCCCCCCCCCCCCACCCCCCCCCCCCCCCACCCCCCCCCCCCCCCACCCCCCCCCCCCCCCACCCCCCCCCCCCCCCACCCCCCCCCCCCCCCACCCCCCCCCCCCCCCACCCCCCCCCCCCCCCACCCCCCCCCCCCCCCACCCCCCCCCCCCCCCACCCCCCCCCCCCCCCACCCCCCCCCCCCCCCACCCCCCCCCCCCCCCACCCCCCCCCCCCCCCACCCCCCCCCCCCCCCACCCCCCCCCCCCCCCACCCCCCCCCCCCCCCACCCCCCCCCCCCCCCACCCCCCCCCCCCCCCACCCCCCCCCCCCCCCACCCCCCCCCCCCCCCACCCCCCCCCCCCCCCACCCCCCCCCCCCCCCACCCCCCCCCCCCCCCACCCCCCCCCCCCCCCACCCCCCCCCCCCCCCACCCCCCCCCCCCCCCACCCCCCCCCCCCCCCACCCCCCCCCCCCCCCACCCCCCCCCCCCCCCACCCCCCCCCCCCCCCACCCCCCCCCCCCCCCACCCCCCCCCCCCCCCACCCCCCCCCCCCCCCACCCCCCCCCCCCCCCACCCCCCCCCCCCCCCACCCCCCCCCCCCCCCACCCCCCCCCCCCCCCACCCCCCCCCCCCCCCACCCCCCCCCCCCCCCACCCCCCCCCCCCCCCACCCCCCCCCCCCCCCACCCCCCCCCCCCCCCACCCCCCCCCCCCCCCACCCCCCCCCCCCCCCACCCCCCCCCCCCCCCACCCCCCCCCCCCCCCACCCCCCCCCCCCCCCACCCCCCCCCCCCCCCACCCCCCCCCCCCCCCACCCCCCCCCCCCCCCACCCCCCCCCCCCCCCACCCCCCCCCCCCCCCACCCCCCCCCCCCCCCACCCCCCCCCCCCCCCACCCCCCCCCCCCCCCACCCCCCCCCCCCCCCACCCCCCCCCCCCCCCACCCCCCCCCCCCCCCACCCCCCCCCCCCCCCACCCCCCCCCCCCCCCACCCCCCCCCCCCCCCACCCCCCCCCCCCCCCACCCCCCCCCCCCCCCACCCCCCCCCCCCCCCACCCCCCCCCCCCCCCACCCCCCCCCCCCCCCACCCCCCCCCCCCCCCACCCCCCCCCCCCCCCACCCCCCCCCCCCCCCACCCCCCCCCCCCCCCACCCCCCCCCCCCCCCACCCCCCCCCCCCCCCACCCCCCCCCCCCCCCACCCCCCCCCCCCCCCACCCCCCCCCCCCCCCACCCCCCCCCCCCCCCACCCCCCCCCCCCCCCACCCCCCCCCCCCCCCACCCCCCCCCCCCCCCACCCCCCCCCCCCCCCACCCCCCCCCCCCCCCACCCCCCCCCCCCCCCACCCCCCCCCCCCCCCACCCCCCCCCCCCCCCACCCCCCCCCCCCCCCACCCCCCCCCCCCCCCACCCCCCCCCCCCCCCACCCCCCCCCCCCCCCACCCCCCCCCCCCCCCACCCCCCCCCCCCCCCACCCCCCCCCCCCCCCACCCCCCCCCCCCCCCACCCCCCCCCCCCCCCACCCCCCCCCCCCCCCACCCCCCCCCCCCCCCACCCCCCCCCCCCCCCACCCCCCCCCCCCCCCACCCCCCCCCCCCCCCACCCCCCCCCCCCCCCACCCCCCCCCCCCCCCACCCCCCCCCCCCCCCACCCCCCCCCCCCCCCACCCCCCCCCCCCCCCACCCCCCCCCCCCCCCACCCCCCCCCCCCCCCACCCCCCCCCCCCCCCACCCCCCCCCCCCCCCACCCCCCCCCCCCCCCACCCCCCCCCCCCCCCACCCCCCCCCCCCCCCACCCCCCCCCCCCCCCACCCCCCCCCCCCCCCACCCCCCCCCCCCCCCACCCCCCCCCCCCCCCACCCCCCCCCCCCCCCACCCCCCCCCCCCCCCACCCCCCCCCCCCCCCACCCCCCCCCCCCCCCACCCCCCCCCCCCCCCACCCCCCCCCCCCCCCACCCCCCCCCCCCCCCACCCCCCCCCCCCCCCACCCCCCCCCCCCCCCACCCCCCCCCCCCCCCACCCCCCCCCCCCCCCACCCCCCCCCCCCCCCACCCCCCCCCCCCCCCACCCCCCCCCCCCCCCACCCCCCCCCCCCCCCACCCCCCCCCCCCCCCACCCCCCCCCCCCCCCACCCCCCCCCCCCCCCACCCCCCCCCCCCCCCACCCCCCCCCCCCCCCACCCCCCCCCCCCCCCACCCCCCCCCCCCCCCACCCCCCCCCCCCCCCACCCCCCCCCCCCCCCACCCCCCCCCCCCCCCACCCCCCCCCCCCCCCACCCCCCCCCCCCCCCACCCCCCCCCCCCCCCACCCCCCCCCCCCCCCACCCCCCCCCCCCCCCACCCCCCCCCCCCCCCACCCCCCCCCCCCCCCACCCCCCCCCCCCCCCACCCCCCCCCCCCCCCACCCCCCCCCCCCCCCACCCCCCCCCCCCCCCACCCCCCCCCCCCCCCACCCCCCCCCCCCCCCACCCCCCCCCCCCCCCACCCCCCCCCCCCCCCACCCCCCCCCCCCCCCACCCCCCCCCCCCCCCACCCCCCCCCCCCCCCACCCCCCCCCCCCCCCACCCCCCCCCCCCCCCACCCCCCCCCCCCCCCACCCCCCCCCCCCCCCACCCCCCCCCCCCCCCACCCCCCCCCCCCCCCACCCCCCCCCCCCCCCACCCCCCCCCCCCCCCACCCCCCCCCCCCCCCACCCCCCCCCCCCCCCACCCCCCCCCCCCCCCACCCCCCCCCCCCCCCACCCCCCCCCCCCCCCACCCCCCCCCCCCCCCACCCCCCCCCCCCCCCACCCCCCCCCCCCCCCACCCCCCCCCCCCCCCACCCCCCCCCCCCCCCACCCCCCCCCCCCCCCACCCCCCCCCCCCCCCACCCCCCCCCCCCCCCACCCCCCCCCCCCCCCACCCCCCCCCCCCCCCACCCCCCCCCCCCCCCACCCCCCCCCCCCCCCACCCCCCCCCCCCCCCACCCCCCCCCCCCCCCACCCCCCCCCCCCCCCACCCCCCCCCCCCCCCACCCCCCCCCCCCCCCACCCCCCCCCCCCCCCACCCCCCCCCCCCCCCACCCCCCCCCCCCCCCACCCCCCCCCCCCCCCACCCCCCCCCCCCCCCACCCCCCCCCCCCCCCACCCCCCCCCCCCCCCACCCCCCCCCCCCCCCACCCCCCCCCCCCCCCACCCCCCCCCCCCCCCACCCCCCCCCCCCCCCACCCCCCCCCCCCCCCACCCCCCCCCCCCCCCACCCCCCCCCCCCCCCACCCCCCCCCCCCCCCACCCCCCCCCCCCCCCACCCCCCCCCCCCCCCACCCCCCCCCCCCCCCACCCCCCCCCCCCCCCACCCCCCCCCCCCCCCACCCCCCCCCCCCCCCACCCCCCCCCCCCCCCACCCCCCCCCCCCCCCACCCCCCCCCCCCCCCACCCCCCCCCCCCCCCACCCCCCCCCCCCCCCACCCCCCCCCCCCCCCACCCCCCCCCCCCCCCACCCCCCCCCCCCCCCACCCCCCCCCCCCCCCACCCCCCCCCCCCCCCACCCCCCCCCCCCCCCACCCCCCCCCCCCCCCACCCCCCCCCCCCCCCACCCCCCCCCCCCCCCACCCCCCCCCCCCCCCACCCCCCCCCCCCCCCACCCCCCCCCCCCCCCACCCCCCCCCCCCCCCACCCCCCCCCCCCCCCACCCCCCCCCCCCCCCACCCCCCCCCCCCCCCACCCCCCCCCCCCCCCACCCCCCCCCCCCCCCACCCCCCCCCCCCCCCACCCCCCCCCCCCCCCACCCCCCCCCCCCCCCACCCCCCCCCCCCCCCACCCCCCCCCCCCCCCACCCCCCCCCCCCCCCACCCCCCCCCCCCCCCACCCCCCCCCCCCCCCACCCCCCCCCCCCCCCACCCCCCCCCCCCCCCACCCCCCCCCCCCCCCACCCCCCCCCCCCCCCACCCCCCCCCCCCCCCACCCCCCCCCCCCCCCACCCCCCCCCCCCCCCACCCCCCCCCCCCCCCACCCCCCCCCCCCCCCACCCCCCCCCCCCCCCACCCCCCCCCCCCCCCACCCCCCCCCCCCCCCACCCCCCCCCCCCCCCACCCCCCCCCCCCCCCACCCCCCCCCCCCCCCACCCCCCCCCCCCCCCACCCCCCCCCCCCCCCACCCCCCCCCCCCCCCACCCCCCCCCCCCCCCACCCCCCCCCCCCCCCACCCCCCCCCCCCCCCACCCCCCCCCCCCCCCACCCCCCCCCCCCCCCACCCCCCCCCCCCCCCACCCCCCCCCCCCCCCACCCCCCCCCCCCCCCACCCCCCCCCCCCCCCACCCCCCCCCCCCCCCACCCCCCCCCCCCCCCACCCCCCCCCCCCCCCACCCCCCCCCCCCCCCACCCCCCCCCCCCCCCACCCCCCCCCCCCCCCACCCCCCCCCCCCCCCACCCCCCCCCCCCCCCACCCCCCCCCCCCCCCACCCCCCCCCCCCCCCACCCCCCCCCCCCCCCACCCCCCCCCCCCCCCACCCCCCCCCCCCCCCACCCCCCCCCCCCCCCACCCCCCCCCCCCCCCACCCCCCCCCCCCCCCACCCCCCCCCCCCCCCACCCCCCCCCCCCCCCACCCCCCCCCCCCCCCACCCCCCCCCCCCCCCACCCCCCCCCCCCCCCACCCCCCCCCCCCCCCACCCCCCCCCCCCCCCACCCCCCCCCCCCCCCACCCCCCCCCCCCCCCACCCCCCCCCCCCCCCACCCCCCCCCCCCCCCACCCCCCCCCCCCCCCACCCCCCCCCCCCCCCACCCCCCCCCCCCCCCACCCCCCCCCCCCCCCACCCCCCCCCCCCCCCACCCCCCCCCCCCCCCACCCCCCCCCCCCCCCACCCCCCCCCCCCCCCACCCCCCCCCCCCCCCACCCCCCCCCCCCCCCACCCCCCCCCCCCCCCACCCCCCCCCCCCCCCACCCCCCCCCCCCCCCACCCCCCCCCCCCCCCACCCCCCCCCCCCCCCACCCCCCCCCCCCCCCACCCCCCCCCCCCCCCACCCCCCCCCCCCCCCACCCCCCCCCCCCCCCACCCCCCCCCCCCCCCACCCCCCCCCCCCCCCACCCCCCCCCCCCCCCACCCCCCCCCCCCCCCACCCCCCCCCCCCCCCACCCCCCCCCCCCCCCACCCCCCCCCCCCCCCACCCCCCCCCCCCCCCACCCCCCCCCCCCCCCACCCCCCCCCCCCCCCACCCCCCCCCCCCCCCACCCCCCCCCCCCCCCACCCCCCCCCCCCCCCACCCCCCCCCCCCCCCACCCCCCCCCCCCCCCACCCCCCCCCCCCCCCACCCCCCCCCCCCCCCACCCCCCCCCCCCCCCACCCCCCCCCCCCCCCACCCCCCCCCCCCCCCACCCCCCCCCCCCCCCACCCCCCCCCCCCCCCACCCCCCCCCCCCCCCACCCCCCCCCCCCCCCACCCCCCCCCCCCCCCACCCCCCCCCCCCCCCACCCCCCCCCCCCCCCACCCCCCCCCCCCCCCACCCCCCCCCCCCCCCACCCCCCCCCCCCCCCACCCCCCCCCCCCCCCACCCCCCCCCCCCCCCACCCCCCCCCCCCCCCACCCCCCCCCCCCCCCACCCCCCCCCCCCCCCACCCCCCCCCCCCCCCACCCCCCCCCCCCCCCACCCCCCCCCCCCCCCACCCCCCCCCCCCCCCACCCCCCCCCCCCCCCACCCCCCCCCCCCCCCACCCCCCCCCCCCCCCACCCCCCCCCCCCCCCACCCCCCCCCCCCCCCACCCCCCCCCCCCCCCACCCCCCCCCCCCCCCACCCCCCCCCCCCCCCACCCCCCCCCCCCCCCACCCCCCCCCCCCCCCACCCCCCCCCCCCCCCACCCCCCCCCCCCCCCACCCCCCCCCCCCCCCACCCCCCCCCCCCCCCACCCCCCCCCCCCCCCACCCCCCCCCCCCCCCACCCCCCCCCCCCCCCACCCCCCCCCCCCCCCACCCCCCCCCCCCCCCACCCCCCCCCCCCCCCACCCCCCCCCCCCCCCACCCCCCCCCCCCCCCACCCCCCCCCCCCCCCACCCCCCCCCCCCCCCACCCCCCCCCCCCCCCACCCCCCCCCCCCCCCACCCCCCCCCCCCCCCACCCCCCCCCCCCCCCACCCCCCCCCCCCCCCACCCCCCCCCCCCCCCACCCCCCCCCCCCCCCACCCCCCCCCCCCCCCACCCCCCCCCCCCCCCACCCCCCCCCCCCCCCACCCCCCCCCCCCCCCACCCCCCCCCCCCCCCACCCCCCCCCCCCCCCACCCCCCCCCCCCCCCACCCCCCCCCCCCCCCACCCCCCCCCCCCCCCACCCCCCCCCCCCCCCACCCCCCCCCCCCCCCACCCCCCCCCCCCCCCACCCCCCCCCCCCCCCACCCCCCCCCCCCCCCACCCCCCCCCCCCCCCACCCCCCCCCCCCCCCACCCCCCCCCCCCCCCACCCCCCCCCCCCCCCACCCCCCCCCCCCCCCACCCCCCCCCCCCCCCACCCCCCCCCCCCCCCACCCCCCCCCCCCCCCACCCCCCCCCCCCCCCACCCCCCCCCCCCCCCACCCCCCCCCCCCCCCACCCCCCCCCCCCCCCACCCCCCCCCCCCCCCACCCCCCCCCCCCCCCACCCCCCCCCCCCCCCACCCCCCCCCCCCCCCACCCCCCCCCCCCCCCACCCCCCCCCCCCCCCACCCCCCCCCCCCCCCACCCCCCCCCCCCCCCACCCCCCCCCCCCCCCACCCCCCCCCCCCCCCACCCCCCCCCCCCCCCACCCCCCCCCCCCCCCACCCCCCCCCCCCCCCACCCCCCCCCCCCCCCACCCCCCCCCCCCCCCACCCCCCCCCCCCCCCACCCCCCCCCCCCCCCACCCCCCCCCCCCCCCACCCCCCCCCCCCCCCACCCCCCCCCCCCCCCACCCCCCCCCCCCCCCACCCCCCCCCCCCCCCACCCCCCCCCCCCCCCACCCCCCCCCCCCCCCACCCCCCCCCCCCCCCACCCCCCCCCCCCCCCACCCCCCCCCCCCCCCACCCCCCCCCCCCCCCACCCCCCCCCCCCCCCACCCCCCCCCCCCCCCACCCCCCCCCCCCCCCACCCCCCCCCCCCCCCACCCCCCCCCCCCCCCACCCCCCCCCCCCCCCACCCCCCCCCCCCCCCACCCCCCCCCCCCCCCACCCCCCCCCCCCCCCACCCCCCCCCCCCCCCACCCCCCCCCCCCCCCACCCCCCCCCCCCCCCACCCCCCCCCCCCCCCACCCCCCCCCCCCCCCACCCCCCCCCCCCCCCACCCCCCCCCCCCCCCACCCCCCCCCCCCCCCACCCCCCCCCCCCCCCACCCCCCCCCCCCCCCACCCCCCCCCCCCCCCACCCCCCCCCCCCCCCACCCCCCCCCCCCCCCACCCCCCCCCCCCCCCACCCCCCCCCCCCCCCACCCCCCCCCCCCCCCACCCCCCCCCCCCCCCACCCCCCCCCCCCCCCACCCCCCCCCCCCCCCACCCCCCCCCCCCCCCACCCCCCCCCCCCCCCACCCCCCCCCCCCCCCACCCCCCCCCCCCCCCACCCCCCCCCCCCCCCACCCCCCCCCCCCCCCACCCCCCCCCCCCCCCACCCCCCCCCCCCCCCACCCCCCCCCCCCCCCACCCCCCCCCCCCCCCACCCCCCCCCCCCCCCACCCCCCCCCCCCCCCACCCCCCCCCCCCCCCACCCCCCCCCCCCCCCACCCCCCCCCCCCCCCACCCCCCCCCCCCCCCACCCCCCCCCCCCCCCACCCCCCCCCCCCCCCACCCCCCCCCCCCCCCACCCCCCCCCCCCCCCACCCCCCCCCCCCCCCACCCCCCCCCCCCCCCACCCCCCCCCCCCCCCACCCCCCCCCCCCCCCACCCCCCCCCCCCCCCACCCCCCCCCCCCCCCACCCCCCCCCCCCCCCACCCCCCCCCCCCCCCACCCCCCCCCCCCCCCACCCCCCCCCCCCCCCACCCCCCCCCCCCCCCACCCCCCCCCCCCCCCACCCCCCCCCCCCCCCACCCCCCCCCCCCCCCACCCCCCCCCCCCCCCACCCCCCCCCCCCCCCACCCCCCCCCCCCCCCACCCCCCCCCCCCCCCACCCCCCCCCCCCCCCACCCCCCCCCCCCCCCACCCCCCCCCCCCCCCACCCCCCCCCCCCCCCACCCCCCCCCCCCCCCACCCCCCCCCCCCCCCACCCCCCCCCCCCCCCACCCCCCCCCCCCCCCACCCCCCCCCCCCCCCACCCCCCCCCCCCCCCACCCCCCCCCCCCCCCACCCCCCCCCCCCCCCACCCCCCCCCCCCCCCACCCCCCCCCCCCCCCACCCCCCCCCCCCCCCACCCCCCCCCCCCCCCACCCCCCCCCCCCCCCACCCCCCCCCCCCCCCACCCCCCCCCCCCCCCACCCCCCCCCCCCCCCACCCCCCCCCCCCCCCACCCCCCCCCCCCCCCACCCCCCCCCCCCCCCACCCCCCCCCCCCCCCACCCCCCCCCCCCCCCACCCCCCCCCCCCCCCACCCCCCCCCCCCCCCACCCCCCCCCCCCCCCACCCCCCCCCCCCCCCACCCCCCCCCCCCCCCACCCCCCCCCCCCCCCACCCCCCCCCCCCCCCACCCCCCCCCCCCCCCACCCCCCCCCCCCCCCACCCCCCCCCCCCCCCACCCCCCCCCCCCCCCACCCCCCCCCCCCCCCACCCCCCCCCCCCCCCACCCCCCCCCCCCCCCACCCCCCCCCCCCCCCACCCCCCCCCCCCCCCACCCCCCCCCCCCCCCACCCCCCCCCCCCCCCACCCCCCCCCCCCCCCACCCCCCCCCCCCCCCACCCCCCCCCCCCCCCACCCCCCCCCCCCCCCACCCCCCCCCCCCCCCACCCCCCCCCCCCCCCACCCCCCCCCCCCCCCACCCCCCCCCCCCCCCACCCCCCCCCCCCCCCACCCCCCCCCCCCCCCACCCCCCCCCCCCCCCACCCCCCCCCCCCCCCACCCCCCCCCCCCCCCACCCCCCCCCCCCCCCACCCCCCCCCCCCCCCACCCCCCCCCCCCCCCACCCCCCCCCCCCCCCACCCCCCCCCCCCCCCACCCCCCCCCCCCCCCACCCCCCCCCCCCCCCACCCCCCCCCCCCCCCACCCCCCCCCCCCCCCACCCCCCCCCCCCCCCACCCCCCCCCCCCCCCACCCCCCCCCCCCCCCACCCCCCCCCCCCCCCACCCCCCCCCCCCCCCACCCCCCCCCCCCCCCACCCCCCCCCCCCCCCACCCCCCCCCCCCCCCACCCCCCCCCCCCCCCACCCCCCCCCCCCCCCACCCCCCCCCCCCCCCACCCCCCCCCCCCCCCACCCCCCCCCCCCCCCACCCCCCCCCCCCCCCACCCCCCCCCCCCCCCACCCCCCCCCCCCCCCACCCCCCCCCCCCCCCACCCCCCCCCCCCCCCACCCCCCCCCCCCCCCACCCCCCCCCCCCCCCACCCCCCCCCCCCCCCACCCCCCCCCCCCCCCACCCCCCCCCCCCCCCACCCCCCCCCCCCCCCACCCCCCCCCCCCCCCACCCCCCCCCCCCCCCACCCCCCCCCCCCCCCACCCCCCCCCCCCCCCACCCCCCCCCCCCCCCACCCCCCCCCCCCCCCACCCCCCCCCCCCCCCACCCCCCCCCCCCCCCACCCCCCCCCCCCCCCACCCCCCCCCCCCCCCACCCCCCCCCCCCCCCACCCCCCCCCCCCCCCACCCCCCCCCCCCCCCACCCCCCCCCCCCCCCACCCCCCCCCCCCCCCACCCCCCCCCCCCCCCACCCCCCCCCCCCCCCACCCCCCCCCCCCCCCACCCCCCCCCCCCCCCACCCCCCCCCCCCCCCACCCCCCCCCCCCCCCACCCCCCCCCCCCCCCACCCCCCCCCCCCCCCACCCCCCCCCCCCCCCACCCCCCCCCCCCCCCACCCCCCCCCCCCCCCACCCCCCCCCCCCCCCACCCCCCCCCCCCCCCACCCCCCCCCCCCCCCACCCCCCCCCCCCCCCACCCCCCCCCCCCCCCACCCCCCCCCCCCCCCACCCCCCCCCCCCCCCACCCCCCCCCCCCCCCACCCCCCCCCCCCCCCACCCCCCCCCCCCCCCACCCCCCCCCCCCCCCACCCCCCCCCCCCCCCACCCCCCCCCCCCCCCACCCCCCCCCCCCCCCACCCCCCCCCCCCCCCACCCCCCCCCCCCCCCACCCCCCCCCCCCCCCACCCCCCCCCCCCCCCACCCCCCCCCCCCCCCACCCCCCCCCCCCCCCACCCCCCCCCCCCCCCACCCCCCCCCCCCCCCACCCCCCCCCCCCCCCACCCCCCCCCCCCCCCACCCCCCCCCCCCCCCACCCCCCCCCCCCCCCACCCCCCCCCCCCCCCACCCCCCCCCCCCCCCACCCCCCCCCCCCCCCACCCCCCCCCCCCCCCACCCCCCCCCCCCCCCACCCCCCCCCCCCCCCACCCCCCCCCCCCCCCACCCCCCCCCCCCCCCACCCCCCCCCCCCCCCACCCCCCCCCCCCCCCACCCCCCCCCCCCCCCACCCCCCCCCCCCCCCACCCCCCCCCCCCCCCACCCCCCCCCCCCCCCACCCCCCCCCCCCCCCACCCCCCCCCCCCCCCACCCCCCCCCCCCCCCACCCCCCCCCCCCCCCACCCCCCCCCCCCCCCACCCCCCCCCCCCCCCACCCCCCCCCCCCCCCACCCCCCCCCCCCCCCACCCCCCCCCCCCCCCACCCCCCCCCCCCCCCACCCCCCCCCCCCCCCACCCCCCCCCCCCCCCACCCCCCCCCCCCCCCACCCCCCCCCCCCCCCACCCCCCCCCCCCCCCACCCCCCCCCCCCCCCACCCCCCCCCCCCCCCACCCCCCCCCCCCCCCACCCCCCCCCCCCCCCACCCCCCCCCCCCCCCACCCCCCCCCCCCCCCACCCCCCCCCCCCCCCACCCCCCCCCCCCCCCACCCCCCCCCCCCCCCACCCCCCCCCCCCCCCACCCCCCCCCCCCCCCACCCCCCCCCCCCCCCACCCCCCCCCCCCCCCACCCCCCCCCCCCCCCACCCCCCCCCCCCCCCACCCCCCCCCCCCCCCACCCCCCCCCCCCCCCACCCCCCCCCCCCCCCACCCCCCCCCCCCCCCACCCCCCCCCCCCCCCACCCCCCCCCCCCCCCACCCCCCCCCCCCCCCACCCCCCCCCCCCCCCACCCCCCCCCCCCCCCACCCCCCCCCCCCCCCACCCCCCCCCCCCCCCACCCCCCCCCCCCCCCACCCCCCCCCCCCCCCACCCCCCCCCCCCCCCACCCCCCCCCCCCCCCACCCCCCCCCCCCCCCACCCCCCCCCCCCCCCACCCCCCCCCCCCCCCACCCCCCCCCCCCCCCACCCCCCCCCCCCCCCACCCCCCCCCCCCCCCACCCCCCCCCCCCCCCACCCCCCCCCCCCCCCACCCCCCCCCCCCCCCACCCCCCCCCCCCCCCACCCCCCCCCCCCCCCACCCCCCCCCCCCCCCACCCCCCCCCCCCCCCACCCCCCCCCCCCCCCACCCCCCCCCCCCCCCACCCCCCCCCCCCCCCACCCCCCCCCCCCCCCACCCCCCCCCCCCCCCACCCCCCCCCCCCCCCACCCCCCCCCCCCCCCACCCCCCCCCCCCCCCACCCCCCCCCCCCCCCACCCCCCCCCCCCCCCACCCCCCCCCCCCCCCACCCCCCCCCCCCCCCACCCCCCCCCCCCCCCACCCCCCCCCCCCCCCACCCCCCCCCCCCCCCACCCCCCCCCCCCCCCACCCCCCCCCCCCCCCACCCCCCCCCCCCCCCACCCCCCCCCCCCCCCACCCCCCCCCCCCCCCACCCCCCCCCCCCCCCACCCCCCCCCCCCCCCACCCCCCCCCCCCCCCACCCCCCCCCCCCCCCACCCCCCCCCCCCCCCACCCCCCCCCCCCCCCACCCCCCCCCCCCCCCACCCCCCCCCCCCCCCACCCCCCCCCCCCCCCACCCCCCCCCCCCCCCACCCCCCCCCCCCCCCACCCCCCCCCCCCCCCACCCCCCCCCCCCCCCACCCCCCCCCCCCCCCACCCCCCCCCCCCCCCACCCCCCCCCCCCCCCACCCCCCCCCCCCCCCACCCCCCCCCCCCCCCACCCCCCCCCCCCCCCACCCCCCCCCCCCCCCACCCCCCCCCCCCCCCACCCCCCCCCCCCCCCACCCCCCCCCCCCCCCACCCCCCCCCCCCCCCACCCCCCCCCCCCCCCACCCCCCCCCCCCCCCACCCCCCCCCCCCCCCACCCCCCCCCCCCCCCACCCCCCCCCCCCCCCACCCCCCCCCCCCCCCACCCCCCCCCCCCCCCACCCCCCCCCCCCCCCACCCCCCCCCCCCCCCACCCCCCCCCCCCCCCACCCCCCCCCCCCCCCACCCCCCCCCCCCCCCACCCCCCCCCCCCCCCACCCCCCCCCCCCCCCACCCCCCCCCCCCCCCACCCCCCCCCCCCCCCACCCCCCCCCCCCCCCACCCCCCCCCCCCCCCACCCCCCCCCCCCCCCACCCCCCCCCCCCCCCACCCCCCCCCCCCCCCACCCCCCCCCCCCCCCACCCCCCCCCCCCCCCACCCCCCCCCCCCCCCACCCCCCCCCCCCCCCACCCCCCCCCCCCCCCACCCCCCCCCCCCCCCACCCCCCCCCCCCCCCACCCCCCCCCCCCCCCACCCCCCCCCCCCCCCACCCCCCCCCCCCCCCACCCCCCCCCCCCCCCACCCCCCCCCCCCCCCACCCCCCCCCCCCCCCACCCCCCCCCCCCCCCACCCCCCCCCCCCCCCACCCCCCCCCCCCCCCACCCCCCCCCCCCCCCACCCCCCCCCCCCCCCACCCCCCCCCCCCCCCACCCCCCCCCCCCCCCACCCCCCCCCCCCCCCACCCCCCCCCCCCCCCACCCCCCCCCCCCCCCACCCCCCCCCCCCCCCACCCCCCCCCCCCCCCACCCCCCCCCCCCCCCACCCCCCCCCCCCCCCACCCCCCCCCCCCCCCACCCCCCCCCCCCCCCACCCCCCCCCCCCCCCACCCCCCCCCCCCCCCACCCCCCCCCCCCCCCACCCCCCCCCCCCCCCACCCCCCCCCCCCCCCACCCCCCCCCCCCCCCACCCCCCCCCCCCCCCACCCCCCCCCCCCCCCACCCCCCCCCCCCCCCACCCCCCCCCCCCCCCACCCCCCCCCCCCCCCACCCCCCCCCCCCCCCACCCCCCCCCCCCCCCACCCCCCCCCCCCCCCACCCCCCCCCCCCCCCACCCCCCCCCCCCCCCACCCCCCCCCCCCCCCACCCCCCCCCCCCCCCACCCCCCCCCCCCCCCACCCCCCCCCCCCCCCACCCCCCCCCCCCCCCACCCCCCCCCCCCCCCACCCCCCCCCCCCCCCACCCCCCCCCCCCCCCACCCCCCCCCCCCCCCACCCCCCCCCCCCCCCACCCCCCCCCCCCCCCACCCCCCCCCCCCCCCACCCCCCCCCCCCCCCACCCCCCCCCCCCCCCACCCCCCCCCCCCCCCACCCCCCCCCCCCCCCACCCCCCCCCCCCCCCACCCCCCCCCCCCCCCACCCCCCCCCCCCCCCACCCCCCCCCCCCCCCACCCCCCCCCCCCCCCACCCCCCCCCCCCCCCACCCCCCCCCCCCCCCACCCCCCCCCCCCCCCACCCCCCCCCCCCCCCACCCCCCCCCCCCCCCACCCCCCCCCCCCCCCACCCCCCCCCCCCCCCACCCCCCCCCCCCCCCACCCCCCCCCCCCCCCACCCCCCCCCCCCCCCACCCCCCCCCCCCCCCACCCCCCCCCCCCCCCACCCCCCCCCCCCCCCACCCCCCCCCCCCCCCACCCCCCCCCCCCCCCACCCCCCCCCCCCCCCACCCCCCCCCCCCCCCACCCCCCCCCCCCCCCACCCCCCCCCCCCCCCACCCCCCCCCCCCCCCACCCCCCCCCCCCCCCACCCCCCCCCCCCCCCACCCCCCCCCCCCCCCACCCCCCCCCCCCCCCACCCCCCCCCCCCCCCACCCCCCCCCCCCCCCACCCCCCCCCCCCCCCACCCCCCCCCCCCCCCACCCCCCCCCCCCCCCACCCCCCCCCCCCCCCACCCCCCCCCCCCCCCACCCCCCCCCCCCCCCACCCCCCCCCCCCCCCACCCCCCCCCCCCCCCACCCCCCCCCCCCCCCACCCCCCCCCCCCCCCACCCCCCCCCCCCCCCACCCCCCCCCCCCCCCACCCCCCCCCCCCCCCACCCCCCCCCCCCCCCACCCCCCCCCCCCCCCACCCCCCCCCCCCCCCACCCCCCCCCCCCCCCACCCCCCCCCCCCCCCACCCCCCCCCCCCCCCACCCCCCCCCCCCCCCACCCCCCCCCCCCCCCACCCCCCCCCCCCCCCACCCCCCCCCCCCCCCACCCCCCCCCCCCCCCACCCCCCCCCCCCCCCACCCCCCCCCCCCCCCACCCCCCCCCCCCCCCACCCCCCCCCCCCCCCACCCCCCCCCCCCCCCACCCCCCCCCCCCCCCACCCCCCCCCCCCCCCACCCCCCCCCCCCCCCACCCCCCCCCCCCCCCACCCCCCCCCCCCCCCACCCCCCCCCCCCCCCACCCCCCCCCCCCCCCACCCCCCCCCCCCCCCACCCCCCCCCCCCCCCACCCCCCCCCCCCCCCACCCCCCCCCCCCCCCACCCCCCCCCCCCCCCACCCCCCCCCCCCCCCACCCCCCCCCCCCCCCACCCCCCCCCCCCCCCACCCCCCCCCCCCCCCACCCCCCCCCCCCCCCACCCCCCCCCCCCCCCACCCCCCCCCCCCCCCACCCCCCCCCCCCCCCACCCCCCCCCCCCCCCACCCCCCCCCCCCCCCACCCCCCCCCCCCCCCACCCCCCCCCCCCCCCACCCCCCCCCCCCCCCACCCCCCCCCCCCCCCACCCCCCCCCCCCCCCACCCCCCCCCCCCCCCACCCCCCCCCCCCCCCACCCCCCCCCCCCCCCACCCCCCCCCCCCCCCACCCCCCCCCCCCCCCACCCCCCCCCCCCCCCACCCCCCCCCCCCCCCACCCCCCCCCCCCCCCACCCCCCCCCCCCCCCACCCCCCCCCCCCCCCACCCCCCCCCCCCCCCACCCCCCCCCCCCCCCACCCCCCCCCCCCCCCACCCCCCCCCCCCCCCACCCCCCCCCCCCCCCACCCCCCCCCCCCCCCACCCCCCCCCCCCCCCACCCCCCCCCCCCCCCACCCCCCCCCCCCCCCACCCCCCCCCCCCCCCACCCCCCCCCCCCCCCACCCCCCCCCCCCCCCACCCCCCCCCCCCCCCACCCCCCCCCCCCCCCACCCCCCCCCCCCCCCACCCCCCCCCCCCCCCACCCCCCCCCCCCCCCACCCCCCCCCCCCCCCACCCCCCCCCCCCCCCACCCCCCCCCCCCCCCACCCCCCCCCCCCCCCACCCCCCCCCCCCCCCACCCCCCCCCCCCCCCACCCCCCCCCCCCCCCACCCCCCCCCCCCCCCACCCCCCCCCCCCCCCACCCCCCCCCCCCCCCACCCCCCCCCCCCCCCACCCCCCCCCCCCCCCACCCCCCCCCCCCCCCACCCCCCCCCCCCCCCACCCCCCCCCCCCCCCACCCCCCCCCCCCCCCACCCCCCCCCCCCCCCACCCCCCCCCCCCCCCACCCCCCCCCCCCCCCACCCCCCCCCCCCCCCACCCCCCCCCCCCCCCACCCCCCCCCCCCCCCACCCCCCCCCCCCCCCACCCCCCCCCCCCCCCACCCCCCCCCCCCCCCACCCCCCCCCCCCCCCACCCCCCCCCCCCCCCACCCCCCCCCCCCCCCACCCCCCCCCCCCCCCACCCCCCCCCCCCCCCACCCCCCCCCCCCCCCACCCCCCCCCCCCCCCACCCCCCCCCCCCCCCACCCCCCCCCCCCCCCACCCCCCCCCCCCCCCACCCCCCCCCCCCCCCACCCCCCCCCCCCCCCACCCCCCCCCCCCCCCACCCCCCCCCCCCCCCACCCCCCCCCCCCCCCACCCCCCCCCCCCCCCACCCCCCCCCCCCCCCACCCCCCCCCCCCCCCACCCCCCCCCCCCCCCACCCCCCCCCCCCCCCACCCCCCCCCCCCCCCACCCCCCCCCCCCCCCACCCCCCCCCCCCCCCACCCCCCCCCCCCCCCACCCCCCCCCCCCCCCACCCCCCCCCCCCCCCACCCCCCCCCCCCCCCACCCCCCCCCCCCCCCACCCCCCCCCCCCCCCACCCCCCCCCCCCCCCACCCCCCCCCCCCCCCACCCCCCCCCCCCCCCACCCCCCCCCCCCCCCACCCCCCCCCCCCCCCACCCCCCCCCCCCCCCACCCCCCCCCCCCCCCACCCCCCCCCCCCCCCACCCCCCCCCCCCCCCACCCCCCCCCCCCCCCACCCCCCCCCCCCCCCACCCCCCCCCCCCCCCACCCCCCCCCCCCCCCACCCCCCCCCCCCCCCACCCCCCCCCCCCCCCACCCCCCCCCCCCCCCACCCCCCCCCCCCCCCACCCCCCCCCCCCCCCACCCCCCCCCCCCCCCACCCCCCCCCCCCCCCACCCCCCCCCCCCCCCACCCCCCCCCCCCCCCACCCCCCCCCCCCCCCACCCCCCCCCCCCCCCACCCCCCCCCCCCCCCACCCCCCCCCCCCCCCACCCCCCCCCCCCCCCACCCCCCCCCCCCCCCACCCCCCCCCCCCCCCACCCCCCCCCCCCCCCACCCCCCCCCCCCCCCACCCCCCCCCCCCCCCACCCCCCCCCCCCCCCACCCCCCCCCCCCCCCACCCCCCCCCCCCCCCACCCCCCCCCCCCCCCACCCCCCCCCCCCCCCACCCCCCCCCCCCCCCACCCCCCCCCCCCCCCACCCCCCCCCCCCCCCACCCCCCCCCCCCCCCACCCCCCCCCCCCCCCACCCCCCCCCCCCCCCACCCCCCCCCCCCCCCACCCCCCCCCCCCCCCACCCCCCCCCCCCCCCACCCCCCCCCCCCCCCACCCCCCCCCCCCCCCACCCCCCCCCCCCCCCACCCCCCCCCCCCCCCACCCCCCCCCCCCCCCACCCCCCCCCCCCCCCACCCCCCCCCCCCCCCACCCCCCCCCCCCCCCACCCCCCCCCCCCCCCACCCCCCCCCCCCCCCACCCCCCCCCCCCCCCACCCCCCCCCCCCCCCACCCCCCCCCCCCCCCACCCCCCCCCCCCCCCACCCCCCCCCCCCCCCACCCCCCCCCCCCCCCACCCCCCCCCCCCCCCACCCCCCCCCCCCCCCACCCCCCCCCCCCCCCACCCCCCCCCCCCCCCACCCCCCCCCCCCCCCACCCCCCCCCCCCCCCACCCCCCCCCCCCCCCACCCCCCCCCCCCCCCACCCCCCCCCCCCCCCACCCCCCCCCCCCCCCACCCCCCCCCCCCCCCACCCCCCCCCCCCCCCACCCCCCCCCCCCCCCACCCCCCCCCCCCCCCACCCCCCCCCCCCCCCACCCCCCCCCCCCCCCACCCCCCCCCCCCCCCACCCCCCCCCCCCCCCACCCCCCCCCCCCCCCACCCCCCCCCCCCCCCACCCCCCCCCCCCCCCACCCCCCCCCCCCCCCACCCCCCCCCCCCCCCACCCCCCCCCCCCCCCACCCCCCCCCCCCCCCACCCCCCCCCCCCCCCACCCCCCCCCCCCCCCACCCCCCCCCCCCCCCACCCCCCCCCCCCCCCACCCCCCCCCCCCCCCACCCCCCCCCCCCCCCACCCCCCCCCCCCCCCACCCCCCCCCCCCCCCACCCCCCCCCCCCCCCACCCCCCCCCCCCCCCACCCCCCCCCCCCCCCACCCCCCCCCCCCCCCACCCCCCCCCCCCCCCACCCCCCCCCCCCCCCACCCCCCCCCCCCCCCACCCCCCCCCCCCCCCACCCCCCCCCCCCCCCACCCCCCCCCCCCCCCACCCCCCCCCCCCCCCACCCCCCCCCCCCCCCACCCCCCCCCCCCCCCACCCCCCCCCCCCCCCACCCCCCCCCCCCCCCACCCCCCCCCCCCCCCACCCCCCCCCCCCCCCACCCCCCCCCCCCCCCACCCCCCCCCCCCCCCACCCCCCCCCCCCCCCACCCCCCCCCCCCCCCACCCCCCCCCCCCCCCACCCCCCCCCCCCCCCACCCCCCCCCCCCCCCACCCCCCCCCCCCCCCACCCCCCCCCCCCCCCACCCCCCCCCCCCCCCACCCCCCCCCCCCCCCACCCCCCCCCCCCCCCACCCCCCCCCCCCCCCACCCCCCCCCCCCCCCACCCCCCCCCCCCCCCACCCCCCCCCCCCCCCACCCCCCCCCCCCCCCACCCCCCCCCCCCCCCACCCCCCCCCCCCCCCACCCCCCCCCCCCCCCACCCCCCCCCCCCCCCACCCCCCCCCCCCCCCACCCCCCCCCCCCCCCACCCCCCCCCCCCCCCACCCCCCCCCCCCCCCACCCCCCCCCCCCCCCACCCCCCCCCCCCCCCACCCCCCCCCCCCCCCACCCCCCCCCCCCCCCACCCCCCCCCCCCCCCACCCCCCCCCCCCCCCACCCCCCCCCCCCCCCACCCCCCCCCCCCCCCACCCCCCCCCCCCCCCACCCCCCCCCCCCCCCACCCCCCCCCCCCCCCACCCCCCCCCCCCCCCACCCCCCCCCCCCCCCACCCCCCCCCCCCCCCACCCCCCCCCCCCCCCACCCCCCCCCCCCCCCACCCCCCCCCCCCCCCACCCCCCCCCCCCCCCACCCCCCCCCCCCCCCACCCCCCCCCCCCCCCACCCCCCCCCCCCCCCACCCCCCCCCCCCCCCACCCCCCCCCCCCCCCACCCCCCCCCCCCCCCACCCCCCCCCCCCCCCACCCCCCCCCCCCCCCACCCCCCCCCCCCCCCACCCCCCCCCCCCCCCACCCCCCCCCCCCCCCACCCCCCCCCCCCCCCACCCCCCCCCCCCCCCACCCCCCCCCCCCCCCACCCCCCCCCCCCCCCACCCCCCCCCCCCCCCACCCCCCCCCCCCCCCACCCCCCCCCCCCCCCACCCCCCCCCCCCCCCACCCCCCCCCCCCCCCACCCCCCCCCCCCCCCACCCCCCCCCCCCCCCACCCCCCCCCCCCCCCACCCCCCCCCCCCCCCACCCCCCCCCCCCCCCACCCCCCCCCCCCCCCACCCCCCCCCCCCCCCACCCCCCCCCCCCCCCACCCCCCCCCCCCCCCACCCCCCCCCCCCCCCACCCCCCCCCCCCCCCACCCCCCCCCCCCCCCACCCCCCCCCCCCCCCACCCCCCCCCCCCCCCACCCCCCCCCCCCCCCACCCCCCCCCCCCCCCACCCCCCCCCCCCCCCACCCCCCCCCCCCCCCACCCCCCCCCCCCCCCACCCCCCCCCCCCCCCACCCCCCCCCCCCCCCACCCCCCCCCCCCCCCACCCCCCCCCCCCCCCACCCCCCCCCCCCCCCACCCCCCCCCCCCCCCACCCCCCCCCCCCCCCACCCCCCCCCCCCCCCACCCCCCCCCCCCCCCACCCCCCCCCCCCCCCACCCCCCCCCCCCCCCACCCCCCCCCCCCCCCACCCCCCCCCCCCCCCACCCCCCCCCCCCCCCACCCCCCCCCCCCCCCACCCCCCCCCCCCCCCACCCCCCCCCCCCCCCACCCCCCCCCCCCCCCACCCCCCCCCCCCCCCACCCCCCCCCCCCCCCACCCCCCCCCCCCCCCACCCCCCCCCCCCCCCACCCCCCCCCCCCCCCACCCCCCCCCCCCCCCACCCCCCCCCCCCCCCACCCCCCCCCCCCCCCACCCCCCCCCCCCCCCACCCCCCCCCCCCCCCACCCCCCCCCCCCCCCACCCCCCCCCCCCCCCACCCCCCCCCCCCCCCACCCCCCCCCCCCCCCACCCCCCCCCCCCCCCACCCCCCCCCCCCCCCACCCCCCCCCCCCCCCACCCCCCCCCCCCCCCACCCCCCCCCCCCCCCACCCCCCCCCCCCCCCACCCCCCCCCCCCCCCACCCCCCCCCCCCCCCACCCCCCCCCCCCCCCACCCCCCCCCCCCCCCACCCCCCCCCCCCCCCACCCCCCCCCCCCCCCACCCCCCCCCCCCCCCACCCCCCCCCCCCCCCACCCCCCCCCCCCCCCACCCCCCCCCCCCCCCACCCCCCCCCCCCCCCACCCCCCCCCCCCCCCACCCCCCCCCCCCCCCACCCCCCCCCCCCCCCACCCCCCCCCCCCCCCACCCCCCCCCCCCCCCACCCCCCCCCCCCCCCACCCCCCCCCCCCCCCACCCCCCCCCCCCCCCACCCCCCCCCCCCCCCACCCCCCCCCCCCCCCACCCCCCCCCCCCCCCACCCCCCCCCCCCCCCACCCCCCCCCCCCCCCACCCCCCCCCCCCCCCACCCCCCCCCCCCCCCACCCCCCCCCCCCCCCACCCCCCCCCCCCCCCACCCCCCCCCCCCCCCACCCCCCCCCCCCCCCACCCCCCCCCCCCCCCACCCCCCCCCCCCCCCACCCCCCCCCCCCCCCACCCCCCCCCCCCCCCACCCCCCCCCCCCCCCACCCCCCCCCCCCCCCACCCCCCCCCCCCCCCACCCCCCCCCCCCCCCACCCCCCCCCCCCCCCACCCCCCCCCCCCCCCACCCCCCCCCCCCCCCACCCCCCCCCCCCCCCACCCCCCCCCCCCCCCACCCCCCCCCCCCCCCACCCCCCCCCCCCCCCACCCCCCCCCCCCCCCACCCCCCCCCCCCCCCACCCCCCCCCCCCCCCACCCCCCCCCCCCCCCACCCCCCCCCCCCCCCACCCCCCCCCCCCCCCACCCCCCCCCCCCCCCACCCCCCCCCCCCCCCACCCCCCCCCCCCCCCACCCCCCCCCCCCCCCACCCCCCCCCCCCCCCACCCCCCCCCCCCCCCACCCCCCCCCCCCCCCACCCCCCCCCCCCCCCACCCCCCCCCCCCCCCACCCCCCCCCCCCCCCACCCCCCCCCCCCCCCACCCCCCCCCCCCCCCACCCCCCCCCCCCCCCACCCCCCCCCCCCCCCACCCCCCCCCCCCCCCACCCCCCCCCCCCCCCACCCCCCCCCCCCCCCACCCCCCCCCCCCCCCACCCCCCCCCCCCCCCACCCCCCCCCCCCCCCACCCCCCCCCCCCCCCACCCCCCCCCCCCCCCACCCCCCCCCCCCCCCACCCCCCCCCCCCCCCACCCCCCCCCCCCCCCACCCCCCCCCCCCCCCACCCCCCCCCCCCCCCACCCCCCCCCCCCCCCACCCCCCCCCCCCCCCACCCCCCCCCCCCCCCACCCCCCCCCCCCCCCACCCCCCCCCCCCCCCACCCCCCCCCCCCCCCACCCCCCCCCCCCCCCACCCCCCCCCCCCCCCACCCCCCCCCCCCCCCACCCCCCCCCCCCCCCACCCCCCCCCCCCCCCACCCCCCCCCCCCCCCACCCCCCCCCCCCCCCACCCCCCCCCCCCCCCACCCCCCCCCCCCCCCACCCCCCCCCCCCCCCACCCCCCCCCCCCCCCACCCCCCCCCCCCCCCACCCCCCCCCCCCCCCACCCCCCCCCCCCCCCACCCCCCCCCCCCCCCACCCCCCCCCCCCCCCACCCCCCCCCCCCCCCACCCCCCCCCCCCCCCACCCCCCCCCCCCCCCACCCCCCCCCCCCCCCACCCCCCCCCCCCCCCACCCCCCCCCCCCCCCACCCCCCCCCCCCCCCACCCCCCCCCCCCCCCACCCCCCCCCCCCCCCACCCCCCCCCCCCCCCACCCCCCCCCCCCCCCACCCCCCCCCCCCCCCACCCCCCCCCCCCCCCACCCCCCCCCCCCCCCACCCCCCCCCCCCCCCACCCCCCCCCCCCCCCACCCCCCCCCCCCCCCACCCCCCCCCCCCCCCACCCCCCCCCCCCCCCACCCCCCCCCCCCCCCACCCCCCCCCCCCCCCACCCCCCCCCCCCCCCACCCCCCCCCCCCCCCACCCCCCCCCCCCCCCACCCCCCCCCCCCCCCACCCCCCCCCCCCCCCACCCCCCCCCCCCCCCACCCCCCCCCCCCCCCACCCCCCCCCCCCCCCACCCCCCCCCCCCCCCACCCCCCCCCCCCCCCACCCCCCCCCCCCCCCACCCCCCCCCCCCCCCACCCCCCCCCCCCCCCACCCCCCCCCCCCCCCACCCCCCCCCCCCCCCACCCCCCCCCCCCCCCACCCCCCCCCCCCCCCACCCCCCCCCCCCCCCACCCCCCCCCCCCCCCACCCCCCCCCCCCCCCACCCCCCCCCCCCCCCACCCCCCCCCCCCCCCACCCCCCCCCCCCCCCACCCCCCCCCCCCCCCACCCCCCCCCCCCCCCACCCCCCCCCCCCCCCACCCCCCCCCCCCCCCACCCCCCCCCCCCCCCACCCCCCCCCCCCCCCACCCCCCCCCCCCCCCACCCCCCCCCCCCCCCACCCCCCCCCCCCCCCACCCCCCCCCCCCCCCACCCCCCCCCCCCCCCACCCCCCCCCCCCCCCACCCCCCCCCCCCCCCACCCCCCCCCCCCCCCACCCCCCCCCCCCCCCACCCCCCCCCCCCCCCACCCCCCCCCCCCCCCACCCCCCCCCCCCCCCACCCCCCCCCCCCCCCACCCCCCCCCCCCCCCACCCCCCCCCCCCCCCACCCCCCCCCCCCCCCACCCCCCCCCCCCCCCACCCCCCCCCCCCCCCACCCCCCCCCCCCCCCACCCCCCCCCCCCCCCACCCCCCCCCCCCCCCACCCCCCCCCCCCCCCACCCCCCCCCCCCCCCACCCCCCCCCCCCCCCACCCCCCCCCCCCCCCACCCCCCCCCCCCCCCACCCCCCCCCCCCCCCACCCCCCCCCCCCCCCACCCCCCCCCCCCCCCACCCCCCCCCCCCCCCACCCCCCCCCCCCCCCACCCCCCCCCCCCCCCACCCCCCCCCCCCCCCACCCCCCCCCCCCCCCACCCCCCCCCCCCCCCACCCCCCCCCCCCCCCACCCCCCCCCCCCCCCACCCCCCCCCCCCCCCACCCCCCCCCCCCCCCACCCCCCCCCCCCCCCACCCCCCCCCCCCCCCACCCCCCCCCCCCCCCACCCCCCCCCCCCCCCACCCCCCCCCCCCCCCACCCCCCCCCCCCCCCACCCCCCCCCCCCCCCACCCCCCCCCCCCCCCACCCCCCCCCCCCCCCACCCCCCCCCCCCCCCACCCCCCCCCCCCCCCACCCCCCCCCCCCCCCACCCCCCCCCCCCCCCACCCCCCCCCCCCCCCACCCCCCCCCCCCCCCACCCCCCCCCCCCCCCACCCCCCCCCCCCCCCACCCCCCCCCCCCCCCACCCCCCCCCCCCCCCACCCCCCCCCCCCCCCACCCCCCCCCCCCCCCACCCCCCCCCCCCCCCACCCCCCCCCCCCCCCACCCCCCCCCCCCCCCACCCCCCCCCCCCCCCACCCCCCCCCCCCCCCACCCCCCCCCCCCCCCACCCCCCCCCCCCCCCACCCCCCCCCCCCCCCACCCCCCCCCCCCCCCACCCCCCCCCCCCCCCACCCCCCCCCCCCCCCACCCCCCCCCCCCCCCACCCCCCCCCCCCCCCACCCCCCCCCCCCCCCACCCCCCCCCCCCCCCACCCCCCCCCCCCCCCACCCCCCCCCCCCCCCACCCCCCCCCCCCCCCACCCCCCCCCCCCCCCACCCCCCCCCCCCCCCACCCCCCCCCCCCCCCACCCCCCCCCCCCCCCACCCCCCCCCCCCCCCACCCCCCCCCCCCCCCACCCCCCCCCCCCCCCACCCCCCCCCCCCCCCACCCCCCCCCCCCCCCACCCCCCCCCCCCCCCACCCCCCCCCCCCCCCACCCCCCCCCCCCCCCACCCCCCCCCCCCCCCACCCCCCCCCCCCCCCACCCCCCCCCCCCCCCACCCCCCCCCCCCCCCACCCCCCCCCCCCCCCACCCCCCCCCCCCCCCACCCCCCCCCCCCCCCACCCCCCCCCCCCCCCACCCCCCCCCCCCCCCACCCCCCCCCCCCCCCACCCCCCCCCCCCCCCACCCCCCCCCCCCCCCACCCCCCCCCCCCCCCACCCCCCCCCCCCCCCACCCCCCCCCCCCCCCACCCCCCCCCCCCCCCACCCCCCCCC